>NC_053022.1:510663035-510788809 GCF_003073215.2 Triticum urartu | reverse complement strand
ATAATCCTTATCAGGAACACATATAGGTGAGGTAGCAAAAGCAGGGTCAGGTTTCATTTTATCTCTAAGTGATTCTTTGTTCCACTTAGCTAATAACCTTTTTAGCTCATATCTATCTTTACAAGCTAAAATAGCGGCAGAAGATTCTATATCAAAAAGATAACCCTCAGGAATAACAGGCATATTTTCATCATCACTTTCATCATCGTATTCAGATTCAATAATTTCTTTTTCTCTAGCCCTAGCAATTTCTTCATCAAGAAATTCACCAAGGGGCACAGTAGTATCAGGCATAGAAGAAGTTTCATCATAAGTATCATGTATAGCAGAAGTGGCATCATCAATAACATGCAACATATCGGAACGAATAGCAGAAGCAGGTTTAGGTGTCGCAAGCTTACTCATAACAGAAGGTGAATCAAGTGCAGAGCTAGATGGTAGTTCCTTACCTCCCCTCGTAGTTGAGGGATAAATTGTTCAATTAGCGTCTTTCAAGTTCTTCATAGTATCCAGCAGATATAAATCCCAAGTGACTCAAAGAATAGAGCTATGCTCCCCGGCAACGGCGCTAGAAATTAGTCTTGATGACCCACAAGTATAGGGGATTGCAATAGCTTTCGAGGGTAGAGTATTCAACCCAAATTTATTGATTCGACACAAGGGGAGCCAAAGAATATTCTCAAGTATTAGCAGCTGAGTTGTCAATTCAACCACACCTGGAAACTTAGTATCTGCAGCAAAGTGTTTAGTAGCAAAGTAATATGATAATGGTGGTAACGGTAACAAAAGAGTAGTGCGAGTAATAGTAAATGTTTTTGGTATTTTGTAGTGATTGTAACAGTAGCAGCGGAAAAGTAAATAAGCGAGAACCAGTATATGGAAAACTCGTAGGCACCGGATTGGTGATGGATAATTATGCCCGATGCAGTTCATCATGTATCAGTCATAACATAGGGTGACACAGAACTAGCTCCAATTCATCAATGTAATGTAGGCATGTATTCTGTATATAGTCATACGTGCTAATGGAAAAGAACATGCATGACATCTTTTGTCCTACCCTCCCGTGGCAGAGGGGTCCTATTGGAAACTAAGGGATATTAAGGCCTCCTTTTAATAGAGAACCGGAACAAAGCATTAGCACATAGTGAATACATGAACTCCTCAAACTATGGTCATCACCGGGAGTGGTCTCGATTACTGTCACTTCGGGGTTGCCGGATCATGACACATAGTAGGTGACTATAGACTTGCAAGATAGGATCAAGAACACACATATATTCATGAAAACATAATAGGTTCAGATCTGAAATCATGGCACTCGGGCCCTGGTGACAAGCATTAAGCATAGCAAAGTCATAGCAACATCAATCTTAGAACATAGTGGATACTAGGGATCAAACCCTAACAAAACTAACTCGATTACATGATAAATCTCATCCAACCCATCACCGTCCAGCAAGCCTATGATGCAATTACTCACGCACGGCGGTGAGCATCATGAAATTGGTGATGGAGGATGTTTGATGATGACGACGGCGACGAATCCCCCTCTCCGGAGCCCCGAACGGACTCCAGATCAGCCCTCCCGAGAGGTTTTAGGGCTTGGCGGCGGCTCCGTATCGTAAAACGCGATGATTTCTTCTCTCTGATTTTTTTCTCCCCGAAAGCCAATATATAGAGTTGGAGTTGGCATCGGAGGGCATCCAGGGGGCCCACGAGGTAGGGGGCGCGCCCTAGAGGGGGGGGCGCCCCCCACCCTCGTGGACAGGGTGTGGGCCCCCTGGTCTTCATCTTTGGCGAGGATTTTTTATTGTTTTTTCTAAGGTGTTCCGTAGAGTTTCAGGACTTTCCGAGAATATTTGTTTTCTGCACATAAAACAACATCATGGCAATTCTACTGAAAACAGCGTCAGTCCGGGTTAGTTCCATTCAAATCATACAAGTTAGAGTCCAAAACAAGGGCAAAAGTGTTTGGAAAAGTAGATACGACGGAGACGTATCAATAAGCATGTCGATTGTTGTGGAGTGCATAGAGTTTGCAAGTACATACCAAATAGGGAAAATAGATTTTGCAGGAGGCATAAGTATTTGGAAACTAAATGGTTGCAAGAAAGGCTAAATGTTAGTGCTGAAAATTTAAAATATCTTAGCCATACTTGTGAACTTTGCAATGAACATGGTCATTTAAATATCAAATGCAAATTGTTTCATGATCGAATCGTGTCCAAAAATTGTGATGACTTGATTTCCCTTGCACATCATAATGAACTTAGTTTGCTTTTGGGTTATGAAGAAATGAAACATCAAACTAAGCTTATTCCAGAATATAACCTCGAGAAATTCCTCGATATTGATCTAGAAGAAATTTATATGTATTGTGCGGTGAATTGCATTGAAAATCCTTATATTGCCAATTACATAAAGAAAGTAAAACAAATAGAAGATGAAGAGAATACTAACGAAAGGGAAGAGACTTCCCAATATTCTCCTATTATTTCTTATGATGAATCAGGTAATGAGGAGGAGTCTTGTATCCAACCAATCTCATTAATAAGGAGCTAAAAAAGAAGGTTAAACCCACACATGATGTGAAGAAGAAAAAGAAAAGACGGAGGAGCAAAGGTAGAAAGGTATCCCTCCCAAATGATGTTGCTCCTATTACTCATTGTGATGATGAAAATTGTTATACTATTGGTGCTATCCATACTATTAATGATAAGAGGTATTATGAGAATATATTTGCTGCAATTAATGTTTGTCCCAAACTTGGGGATGTTACGTTTAATGAAGATGATATTTTTAGTCTCCCAAGTTTTGATATGCAAATTTATAATGATGATAGCATGCCTCCTACTTATAATGATTATATTGATGAAAGTGGGTTTGGAAGAGTGTCAACTTTAGGAATTAATGGTCCCACTATTTTGGAGGATGTTGAATCTTATTATGATAATTATGAAAGTGGATTTGGAGAGGTCGTGACTTTATTTAGTAATGATTCCACTATCTTGGAGGAGGTTTTAATCGATTATGATGAGAACAGAGTTGCTACTTATGATGATTATTGTGATGAAACTTATGCTATAAAAAGTAGTGATGATTATATTTATAAAACTTGTCATAATTATGATTACCCTTTTTATGAACATTACTCTTTTAATGTGGAAACAATTTATAGTATTCGAGTCTATTATGATACTCCCACTATTCCTCGTTAGAAGAAATTTTCTTATGTGGAGAGTAATAAAAATTCTATTCTTGTAGATCATGAAAAGAATGCTTTAGGTGCTGGTTATATTATTGAATTCATTCATGATGCTACTGAAAATTATTATGAGGGGGGAATATATGCTTGTAGGAATTGCAATAATATCAAGTTTCCTCTCTATGTGCTTAAAGTTTTGAAGTTATGCTTGTTTTGCCTTCCTATGCTAGTTGATTATTGTTCCCATAAGTTGTTTGCTCACAAAATCCCTATGCATAGGAAGTGGGTTAGACTTAAATGTGCTAGTCATATTCTTCATAATGCTCTCTTTATGTTTCAATTCTTATCTTTTATGTGAGCATCATTGAAATGATCATGCCTAGCTAGGGGCGTTAAACGATAGCGCTTGTTGGGAGGCAACCCAATTTTATTTTAGTTTCTTGCTTTTTGGTTTTGTTTAGCAATGAATAATCTATCTAGCCTCAGGTTAGATGTGGTTTTGTGTTTTAATTAGTGTTTGTGCCAAGTTAAACCTATAGGATCTTCTTGGATGATAGTTATTTGATCTTGCTGAAAATTCCAGAAACTTTCTGCTCACGAAAACAATTGTTACAAATTACCAGGACGTGATATAATATTGATTACAATTGCAGAAGATCAATAAAAAAATTATTTAGGGCGTCCTATTTTGGCAGAATTTTTAGAGTTCCAGAAGTTTGCGTTAGTTACAGATTACTACAGACTGTTCTGTTTTTGACAAATTCTGTTTTTAGTGTGTTCTTTGCTTATTTTGATGAATCTATGGCTAGTAAAAGAGTTTATAAACCATAGAGAAGTTGGAATACAGTAAGTTTTACACCAATATAAATAAAGAATGAGTTCATTACAGTACCATGAAGTGGTATTTTGTGTTCTTTCACTAATGGAGCTCACGAGATTTTCTGTTAAGTTTTGTTTTGTGAAGTTTTCAAGTTTTGGGTAAAGATTCGATGGACTATGGAATAAGGAGTGGCAAGAGCCTAAGCTTGGGGATGCCGAAGGCACCCCAAGGTAAATCCAAGGACACCAAAAATCCAAAGCTTGGGGATGCCCCGGAAGGCATCCCCTCTTTCGTCTTCGTTCATCGGTAACTTTACTTGGAGCTATATTTTTATTCACCACATGATATGTGTCTTGCTTGGAGCATCATTTTATTTTCTTTTGTTTTGCTTGCTGTTTGAATAAAGTATCAAGATCTGAAATTCTTAAAATGGGAGAGATTCTTCACATAGCTAAATAATTATTAAACTACTCATTGATCTTCACTTTTATATTTTTAGAGTAGTTTGTCATTTACTCATGTGCTTCACTTATATCCTATGAGTAAATGGTTGAATGAATTGAATATCATAAATCTGCAATTATATATGTTTCATATGCTTATCCCATGGGGAGTAATGACTTTACATATAAGAAGTAGAGGAGGTAAATTTATTGAAGGTTAGCAAACATTGTATTGGTGACATGAACAATTCATGAAAGAATATTAAGGGAAGAGAGATTTCACATATAAATATACTATCTTGGACATCTTTTATGATTGTGAGCACTCATTAAAATATGACATGTTAAAAGGTTGATGTTGGACAAGGAAGACAACATAATGGGTTATGTTTTCTTATATCCGAAATAAAGTATATTGTCATGGATCGCCCAACATGCTAAGCTTGCCTTTCCCCCTCATGCTAGCCAAATTCTTTGCACCAAGTAGAGATACTGCTTGTGCTTCCAAACATCCCTTAAACCAGTATTGCCATGGGAGTCCACCATACCTACCTATGGATTGAGTAAGATCCTTCAAGTAAGTTGTCATCGGTGCATCCAATAAAAATTGCTCTCTAAATATGTATGATCTTTTAGTATGGAGAAAATAAGCTTTATATGATCTTGTGATATGGAAGCAATAAAAGCGACGGACTGCATAATAAAGGTCCCTATCACAAGTGGCAATATAAAGTGACGTTCCCTCGCATTAAGATTTTGTGCATCCAACTATCACTACAAGAAATATGTTAACTTATGACCTTCTGTCGGTGACCCTCGAAGAATTGGTCATAAATTTATGACCATTTTAGACCAATTGGTCAAAAGCTGTTCAGGGGGCTCCAAACCCTAAACCATTGCGACCATTTTGGTCAGAAAGGACATAATTTCCTTACACGAAATGGTCACAAAGCAAACAGTGCTAGTCCGCTGCCTTATTTCTAGTTGTTAATGACCAATATAGATGGTCATAGCCTTGTAGATTGTGGTGGGTTGTGATGACTAGGCGCCATCTCATCAGTTTTGCCTATGGGTCATGTCCATGTGGCAGTTTTTACCCTAGGTTGTGAAATAACCTATATTTCTATCATTCCCAAAATTCCCAAAAAAATCTCATAAATTCTTTGGGGCATATCTTCATCAAATATGTAAAAATCCTTCCTTGCCTAGTTCAAAACTAATTCAAAAATATTCATTTTCCTATTCTGTTCACAACAACACTTTATGAACGAAGTGCTATTTATATATTCTTGATTGCCCTTGGAATTTTTGGGCACTCTTTCCTATCCAAATCATTACCGCATGACAAAATTCAGCTCCATTTGCCTAGCAAATCTTCCTCGGCAAATTTCCAAAGTTTTTGTCCACCTAGAAGCATTGTGAAGGAAGGACCTTTTTTATATCTCTAAATGACATGAAATTTATACAGTTCCTTCATATGCCCAAATTATCACCCTCCTCCAAATTGCAGCTCAGTCAAATCATCTATGTGAGCTCAGGTTCAATTTATATTTTATGGCCAAATTGGCACGTTGCAAAGCAAGTGTTATATAGACCCCTCCTATTACCCTCAAACTTTTCGGGCACTCTTCCATACCCAAATCATTGCCACATGATAATATTCAGCTCAATTTTCCTAGTAAATCTTTCTCGGGAAATTTCCAAAGTTTCCACCTCGAGAGACGCTTTGTGAAGTAAGTACTAGCTAGGCTTACCCAAATGATATGAAAATTTACCAGCGCATGACCATACCTAAGTAACTTACCTACACCAATTTTGAGCTCATTTAATTCATCTAATCTCTCTCACTAGTTTTCCCAAGTTTTTGTCCATAGAAGAGCATTGTGAAGGAAGTACTACTTTGGCATGTCCAAATGGTATCAATTTTCTACAATGCTTTCCTATGCCCAAATAACCATCGTCCAAAAAAATTTCAGCTCACTCCATTCATTATTTTGAGCCCAGCTTCAACATTCATATTTTTGTCCAGCGTGGTACTTTGCAAAGCAAGTACCACCTAGGATCCTCCTTTTGAGCTAAAAATTTGTGAAGACATTCTGCTTAGTAGATGATCATCCTCAGCCAAAACTCACGCCCATTGGCCATGTGCATTTCCCGTACCGCTAATCAAACACTTGGCTGCTAATTCATGTTTGAGCATCGATCGGTCTCCTCGTGAGAATCTTATGTTGTAATTTTCTTCCTAGCACCAACCTGGGGAGTGCCCAACCCACTAGACATGCCTAGGCTGCCCAGAACACATGGCAACATTACGGTCACGCGATGACCACGTGACGGGCATGCGAGTTTACGCGCTCTAGAGTTGGGGCCCTCGGCCACCGCACAAACCTCGACGTATCGCCACCAAACCATGTATTTATGATTAAATAGGTACTTATGTAACTAGAAATGATTTTTGGAAAAAATAAATAGCAAACTATGAGGCAGCTGCAGTTCAAATTTGACCCGCTTCCAACTGAATCGGCGGAAATTTGTCTTTTTCATGAGAGGTGGATCAAAAATTTTTACACCCAACCATTTTGTCAATTGTGCATTAAATATGGCCTAGTATTTTATAAAAATGATTTGGTCCAATTTTGCAACAATTATTTGGTAGTTCCTTCACAAAAAACCTCCTTTCGGGCACTCAACAAATGGAAAATGGTTTTTTCGTCCAACGAAAATGAAAACTTCCTTAGGCAACATTGTTTTCCATTCCAATGTGCACCCTTGTGCACAATATGATATCATTTTAACAAACTATGCCATGAATGTAGCCATAAGATTGATCATTTGGCTTGAAAGCCATTGATCTCCACACGTGATAGCTCGTTTCTGAGAACATTTTTTTAAAATAATTGCCGTATTATAAGTTTGTTATTTTTCCTGGGAACTTGGCCACATATAATGACACAATGCGAAGGTTTCCCAATTTTTTGATTTTTTTTTGAATTTTTTATGCCCGTTTCAAAATGCGGTCAAAACGGCGGGAATGACCGTTCCTAGCTAGTGGTTGAATCTTGGATTTTTTTGGTGTTTCTCTGATTAAATAGGTACTTATGTACCTAGAAATGATTTTTGTAAAAAATAAATAGCAAACTATGATGCATCTGCAGTTCAAATTTGACCCGCTTCCTACTAAATCGGCGGAAATTTGTCTTTTTCACGAGAGGTGGATCAAAACTTTGTACACCCAACCATTTTGTCAGTTGTGCATTAAATATGGCCTAGTATTTTAGAAAAATGATTTGGTCTAATTTTGCAACAATTATTTGGGAGGTCCTTCACAAAAAAACCTCCTTTTGGGCACTCAAAAAATGGAAAATGGTTTTTTTGTCCAAAGAAAATGAAAACTTCCTTAGGCAACATTGTTTGCCATTCCAATATGCACCCTTGTTCATAATATGAGATCATTTGAACAAACTATGCCACGAATGTGGCCGTAAGATTGATCATTTGGCTTGAAAGCCATTGATCTCCACACGTGATAGCTCGTTTCTGAGAACACTTTTTTAAAATAATTGCCATATTACAAGTTTGTTATTTTTCCTCGGAACTTGGCCACATATAATGACACAATGCGAAGGTTTCCCAATTTTTTGATTTTTTTTAATTTTTTATGCCCGTTTCAAAATGCGGTCAAAACGGCGGGAATGACCGTTCTAGCTAGTGGTTGAATCTTGGAATTTTTTTGGTGTTTCTCTGATTAAATAGGTACTTGTGTACCTAGAAATGATTTTTGTAAAAAATAAATAGCAAACTATGATGCAGGTGCAGTTCAAATTTGACCCGCTTCCTACTGAATCGACGGAAATTTGTCTTTTTCACGAGAGGAGGATCAAAACTTTTTACACCCAACCATTTGGTCAATTGTGCATTAAATATGGCCTAATATTTTAGAAAAATGATTTGGTCCAATTTTGCAACAATTATTTGGGAGGTCCTTCACAAAAAAACCCCTTTTGGGCACTCGAAAAATTGAAAATGGTTTTAGCCGTCCAAAGAAAATGAAAACTTCCTTAGGCAATATTGTTTGTCATTCCAATATGCACCCTTGTGCACAATATGAGATCATTTGAACAAACTATGCCATGAATGTGGCCATAAGATTGATCATTTGGCTTGAAAGCCATTGATCTCCACATGTGATAGCTCGTTTCTGAGAACACTTTTTTAAAATAATTGCCGTATTACAAGTTTGTTATTTTTCCTAGGAACTTGGCCACATATAATGACACAATGCGAAGGTTTCCCAATTTTTTGATTTTTTTGGAATTTGTTATGCCCGTTTCAAAATGCGGTCAAAACGGCGGGAATAACCATTCCTAGCTAGTGGTTGAATCTTGAAATTTTTTTGGTGTTTCTCTGATTAAATAGATACTTATGTACCTAGAAATGAGTTTTGGAAAAAATAAAGAGCAAACTATAAGGCAGCTACAGTTCAAATTTGACCCGCTTCCAACTGAATCGACGAAAATTTGTCTTTTTCACGACAGGAGGATCAAAACTCTTCACACCCAACCATTTGGTCAATTGTGCATTAAATATGGCATAGCATTTTAGAAAAATGATTTGGTCCAATTTCGCAACAATTATTTGGTAGGTTCTTCACAAAAAAAACCCCTTTTGGACACTCGAAAAATGAAAAATGGGCACTTGAAAAACCTCCTCAATTATTGACGAGAGGTGGATAGACAGCTATTGAGACACAAGAATTTGGTCAATTGTACCTAAAATATGATCTAATATTATTGAAAAATAGAGTGGTGCCATTTTGCAACAAATATTGGTAGGTGCTTCAAAAAATATATACCATTTTCGACACTCCAAAGGTTGAAAATGTTTTTTTGCAAATAAAACTCATTTTTGAGATCAATTTTTAAAGATATTTGTATTATTCCAGGTTTGTTATTTTTCTGAAAAACAAGTCTCACTTGTGACACGATGCTATTGTTCTTATTTTTTTTCTAATTATATGATGTTATAAAATAGGTGACATGATTTAGCATATTATTTAATTGATTACGACCAATTTAGATGGTTATAAAATCGTCAAAGTGTGTACTACATTGTGATTGGTGGAACCGTTTGTGGCACGGATCGATGAGATGGCAGGCATCCTACCATCCTACGATGGAGGTTCTCCCGAGAAACCCAAACCCTAACCCACCCACCCATCCTCTCCCATTCCCCAGATCCAATCGAGGCACCCCGCCACCCCCGCCTTCCTCTCCCTCTCGCGATTCCCACCGCCGCCACCCCCACCCACCACCGCTGACCTCGTCTCCGCCATGCATCCTCTCCCCTCGCCTTCCTCCGCAGCTCCAAGGCTCGGTGCTCGGCAAGGGGGAAGCAGTGAGGCCGAGGTGGAGGATGGGGGTGGGGTGCATGTTCGACTGCTTCCATGCGGCCGGTGACTCGCCGCGCACCGAGCGCGCCCGTGCCCAGCTCCCCTCGGATCTAGGCTCGGCGGAGCGGAGATGAAGATCACGACGCTCGTCGTGCTGAAGCCGTCGGCCGGAGGCGCCGGGGGCTCCTCCTCCAGCGGTGGGCAGGGCTCCAAGGTGCTCATGCTGGCCAACGCCACGGATGTCAGCCACTTTGGCTTCTTCCGGCGTGGCGCCGCACGCGAGTTCATCGTCTTTGTCGCCCGCACCGTCGCCCAGCGCACCCAGCCTGGCCAGCGCCAGTTCGTCCAGCATGAAGGTAACCACCCTTCTCAGATCTGCTTGCCGCTACCTGGTATAGTTTACTTTGTGATACTAGAGCAAGGGTGACATGGGTAGTTCATGTGATGCGCTGTAGGATTCACAGTTGCAAAGTGATCTTGTTTCTGAAGTAGCGTTGTAGGCTTGTGCTTCTGTCCATAATGATTCCCTCTGTTCGAGGGTGTCCCGGCTACAGAGGTGGTAAGTGGGGTGCCTCCCTCTGTTCACAGTTCACATAGTACTACTTTTGGTTGCATTCAGATGGTTTATTTGTTCGATTAACTTCAGTATTTCAGGTTTTAAGTGTCCTATGTGTCTGTCTCCAAATGATTTTGTTGCATATACCATGTTCACATAGTTCTATTATCTGAACTTTTTGGAAGAATCATAGAAGAATTTTGAAATCCCTATTATAACAAATACTGAAATATTAGTACTGCTCCTAGATGTTTCTCGAAAATTAATGATATTCGTTTGAATTTTACTGGGCTATACAGCCAAGTATATACACACTATGGCAATATGCAGCCTTGAGATAAATATAAATATTTTCCAATGGTGTATTAACATGTGACGCTAACTTCAAATTAAAAGGATGTGGGTGGATCATTTAAAATGCATAACACTTTTCAACTTTAGTGATTAATCTGCACTTATGGTGCCGTTACCTCTTCTGTTATTTCTGATACTTTTCTTGTCTGCAGGACAATGAAAGTCCTTTGTTTGGAGAGGGAAACCAAGTTGAAGTGAGTGGAAAATACTTCGGTGCATCCTGGAGTCTAGCTACTGTTCTTAAAGTGATTGGTGCTTCGCATTTTCTAGTACAGTACATGCATACTGAAAATGATGGGTACATGAAGTTTTTTGAAACAGAAACTTGTTCATGGCCCTACTTGTGTCGGAAAGTGCCAAACGTGAAACAGAAACTTGTATTAGCGGGCATGGAGCTTAGTTCTTCAAGCATAACCTTTTAAAGTAGAAATCAGTGCACCTCATTGTTATATTTTTTTTGCCCTACTGCTTTAAACACTGTTGGTACAACATGAACTGGACTTCTTGGGGGTGACTGGATTTTGGGCAAACTTTGTTGCTGATATTGGCCAAATTATGTGTGCATACTCCATCTAATCTAATATATAAATCTGAGATCTTGAAGCTTCATTCCTTTGGTCACCCAAGATATGTTAATGAAATGCTTTTGTCACTCCATTTGTTTGTGAATTTGCCTACCTGTTCTCATGTGACTCAGCGAGCATGCATTCAAGTTTTTCTGTAGGTCTATTTAGCATGACCCAGTGCTATGTGTTTTTAGCTACTTTAGCATTCAAATGAACATAACGATGAACTCAGATCCAGGGCATGTACTCTAACCAGAGCATGTACAGTCTGCCATATTTAGAAATTCCTGGATACCAGATACAACTATGCCCTTAATTAGTAAATTTCCTTCAACAACCCATGCTTATGATCTGAGAACACTCTATTTGTGTACTGATGTACATTGGATGCCCGGCTTTTAATTTTGGGTGTGTGTAATGTGATGTCTGGCATTCACTTGAAGTGGCACTCCTATATTTGCTTATAATATAAATACTTGTTTATGCATACAATGCAAATATTTTGTTTATGAATACCTGAACTCTTAGCTAGCACTTGACAACTTATTCTCTGGTTTCCTATTAATTAAATAGTAGACCCTCCGTTCCAAATTACTCGTCGTTGTTTTAGTTCTGGTTTCATGCCTCTTTGATTTGTTCGAGTACTATCTGCACATTAGTTCTTTCATTGAGTAGTGTGTATTTTCTGCTCATCTAGGTTTGACAACTAGTTCCTTGCTCTGCTCTGCTCATACTAGGTGCTCGTGGAGGAGGCCATGGCGCAGTAAGACAAGGCCGTCTTCAAGGTGCTCGATCTGGTACGATCTTTTAATCTCGGAAGGGTGAACCTCTCACCGACGACGACCGTCATCGGTGAGCTGTTGGTTGCCTCGGCCTCCCGCGGCATCTCCGACCGCCCCTACTCTTTTGACGAGCATAGGCTGCAGCTCCTAGAGAGGTATGCACCTCCGTCCTTCCCCTTCCGCTACTGATGCCGCTCAGATTCCCCGGTCTTACTCATCTTGTCTCTTGTGTAGGGTGCATGGATGCCACTTCTTCCACCAGCGACCCTCCCCTCGGTGCCCAGCCTGTGGAACTCTTTGAATCTTTGGAGTCGCCAATGTCTTCCTGCAGGTAGCACCCCCTGTCCCTCCCCATCCTCCATTCCCCTGCAGTTCTGTTTTTTCTTGAAGTCATCCTACATACCTGCATAATTAGGCACATATGCTAAAGTGAAACTAGTGCTATATTGCATCAAATGGTTATTTCTGGATTTGGTACCAGTTTTGGCCTGGCTTGTGCTTCATACCTTGCTTTGGTTTTCAGTAGCAAGTAGTGCCTTAGTACCTTTTCTATCATCTGGTGTCCATGGATCGAAATTTTGGCTGTTTTGTATTTATTGTAGTATCAAGAATGGATAAAACCTGAAGTTCTTAGGCTATACATATAGCTATGCTCCATTCTTTTGTGTATTTTAATTCAGTGTTGGTGTTGATTTGATGCCCATGTTTAGAAACAAACTACTGTAGGATAAATAGGTTAATCTTCTTGGTTTGTTCATGTGCAGATGACTGATGAGTTGATCTTCCACCAGTGGTAGCGGGAGGTGGTGCTGGAGCAGTACATCGATCAGCAGATCATCCTGCCATTTGGGCAGGGAGAAGCTGGGACAACCCTAATGCAGTAACATCACCATGTGGCAAATCCAGTAGATTGACACAATATTGGTGCTTGGGTGACGGGACAAAGTATGTGTACTAGTGATGGTACACGATATTCGTGCTTCTCATTGATGTTATGTGTGCTCAGCTAAAATTTGTGCTTCTCGTCCAATCTTTGTTGATGTGTGCTAGTGCACTTGTTGGGCCTTGAACCTTGCTGTGTAGAGGAGTCGATTGATGATGTATTGTATTTCATGTGATGTGTTGCTGAAATGAAATATATGAAATATTTTATTATGTTGTATTTGTTTTCTAATGGGCCTATCCTTAAATGTGCATGCTTTTGATAAAATAATGCATCAGCCCAAATAAATCAAACCAATTCAATTAAGAAAATAGGTATTGGGCTGGCCCCATGTAAGTTAGATTGGTGGACTGGGCTATGAAATTTATGATGATTCCATTTGGTCACTAACAATGCCACGTCAGCTCAGCCACGTCAGATCCTACGTGGCTCAGGCAAATGGATAGTGACCTTTCTGAAATTTTGGTCTTTAGTCTAGTTATGACCAAAATTCCAAAAAGTCAAGTTTGTTCGTTCTTGACGGCCAACTGTTGACCTTCTGAATTTGGTCAAAAAAGGTCAATAAACGATAAACATGACAAATCAATGACCAAAATGGGGAGTCATAATCGACCGTATTTCTTATAGTGTATAAAAGCGCATGGCAACCTCTGCTTCCCTCTACGAAGGGCCTATCTTTTATTCTATTCGTTTACCTTATGCAAGAGTCATGGTGATCTTCACCTTTCCTTTCTACATTTTATCATTTGGCAATCACATTGTGTTGGAAAGATTCTGATATATATATATATATATCCAATTGGATGTAAGGCATCATGAACTATTATTGTTGACATTACCCTTGAGGTAAAAGGTTGGGAGGCGAATCTATAAGCCCTATCTTTCTCTGTGTCTGATTAAAACTTTGAACCCATAAATATCGCGTGAGTGTTAGCAATTGTGAAAGACTAAATGATAGTTGAGTATGTGGAGTTTGCTAAATCAAAGCTCTGACATAGACTCTTCCTGAAAATAAGATGATTTGTAATTGTTTGATGACTGATAACACGGTTTGTTAGTTTTCAAGAAAGTTTATGATCTATACTTTAACATGTGAATAGCTTGTTACTTGATCATGAGAAGCTTTATGAGATGAGCTACTGTTATGATATATAATGATTCTAGAAAAGGTGATTTAAATTATCATTGATCAAACTTGTGCACCTACTAGCATTCACACTTCATAAATTATTTCTTTTATCATTTACCTACTCGAGGACGAGCAGGAATTAAGCTTGGGGATGCTGATATGTCTCCAACGTATCTGAAATTTATGAAGTATTCATGCTAATATATTATATGTTTTGGATGTTTATGGGCTTTATTAAACACTTTTATATTATTTGTGGGACTAACCTATTAACCCAGAGCCCAGTTCCAGTTTCAGTTTTTTCCCTTGTTTCAGTGTTTCACAGAAAAGGGATATCAAATGGAGTCCAAACGGAATGAAACCTTCGGGAGCGTGATTTTTTGGAATGAACGTGATCTAGGAGACTTGGAGTTGAAGTCAAGGAAGCTTCGAGGTGTCCACGAGCCAGGGAGGCATGCGTGGCCCCCTGGGCGCGCCCCCACCCTCATGGGCCCCTTGTGGCTCCCCTGACCGACTTCTTTCACCTATATAAATCCATATACCCTAAAAACATCGGGGAACAGAATAGATCGGGAGTTCCGTCGCCGCAAGCCTCTGTAGCCACCAAAAACCAATCGGGACCCTGTTCCGGCACCCTGTCGGAGGGGGATCCCTCACCGGTGGCCATCTTCATAATATCGGCGCTCTTCATGACGAGGAGGGAGTAGTTCACCCTCTAGGCTGAGGGTATGTACCAGTAGCTATGTGTTTGATCTCTCTCTCGTGTTCTTGAGGTGATACGATCTTGATGTATCGTGAGCTTTGCTATTATAGTTGGATCTTATGATGTTTCTCCCCCTCTACTCTCTTGTAATGGATTGAGTTTTCCCTTGGAAGTTATCTTATCGGATTGAGTCTTTAAGGATTTGAGAACACTTGATGTATGTCTTGCATGTGCTTATCTGTGGTGACAATGGGATATCACGTGATTCACTTGATGTATATTTTGGTGATCAACTTGCGGGTTCCGTTTGTGAGCTTATGCATAGGGGTTGGCACACGTTTTCATCTTGACTCTTCGGTAGAAACTTTGGGGCACTCTTTGAAGTACTTTGTGTTGGTTTGAATAGATGAATCTGAGATTGTGTGATGCATATCGTATAATCATACCCACGGATACTTGAGGTGACATTGGAGTATCTAGGTGACATTAGGGTTTTGGTTGATTTGTGTCTTAAGGTGTTATTCTAGTACGAACTCTATGATAGATTGAACAGAAAGAATAGCTTCGTGTTATTTTACTACGGACTCTTGAATAGATCGATCAGAAAGGATAACTTTGAGGTGGTTTCGTACCCTACCACAATCTCTTTGTTTGTTCTCCGCTATTAGTGACTTTGGAGTGACTCTTTGTTGCATGTTGAGGGATAGTTATATGGTCCAATTATGTTATTATTGTTGAGAGAACTTGCACTAGTGAAAGTATGAACCCTAGGCCTTGTTTCCTAGCATTGCAATACCGTTTACGCTCACTTTTATCGCTTGCTACCTTGATGTTTTTATATTTTCAGATTACAAAAACCTATATCTACCATTCATATTGCACTTGTATCACCATCTCTTCGCCGAACTAGTGCACCTATACAATTTACCATTGTATTGGGTGTGTTGGGGACACAAGAGACTCTTTGTTATTTGGTTGCAGGGTTGTTTGAGAGAGACCATCTTCATCCTACGCCTCCCACTTACTGATAAACCTTAGGTCATCCACTTGAGGGAAATTTGCTACTGTCCTATAAACCTCTGCACTTGGAGGCCCAACGACGTCTACAAGAAGAAGGTTGCGTAGTAGACATCAGCTACCAAGTGCGCAAGAGCCGAGGAGGGGCGCCTCTCCCTCCTCGAGCTCCCGGTTGCGGACCCGGAGGAGAAGAAAGCCAAGGCCAAGGACGTGAAGCGCAAGGGAGTAGCCGTGCTTGTGGCAGAGCCAGACACGAAGCGCGGCAGGGACCAGCCCGAGTCATCCAAGGGCAGCCGGCCGTTCTGCACCTTCCATAACCTGCATAGCCACAACACCAGCGACTATCAAGAGCTCAGAGCCATTCGCAAAGGACGCCTCGGTCGATGTCCCGAGCGCAACGACCGGGGCTACGGCCGAGGAGGAGGACGTGGTGGCGGACGCTGGGACGACCGAGGCCCGCGCCAGGAGTGGCACGACCGGCCTCGTGAGGACCGCTGGCAAGATCAGCTTCGTGAGGGCGCCTGGAGGGATCAGCCTCGTGAGGATCGTCCTCAGGGCAACGCCGGTCTTCCTCCACTACCGCCGCCACCAAGAAGGAATGACGACCACCATCAAGACGAGGGGTTGGGGGCTTCCAGGAACCGCGTGCCATCGCTTGCATCTTGAGCGGATCTCAAACCCCAGCCTCACAGCATATCTTCAAGCAGTTTGCTCGTGAAGTGAATGATGTCCTCCCCAAGCTCGAGGCCATGTGCCCACTCAGATGGTCCAAGTGCACCATCACGTTCAGCTCGGTAGATCAGCTCAAGTGTGCGACCACCACTGGCGCCCTCCCGATGCTTTGTTCACCAGTCATCAGCAACATGCATGTCACCAAGACCCGCATCGACGGAGGTTCAGGGCTCAACATCCCATCCGTTGACACGTTCGACAACCTCCAAGTGTCGTATGATCAGCTTCATCCCACTAAGCCATTCTCAAGAGTGACCGACGGCTCCACTACACCGATAGGGCAGGTCTGCCTCCCTGTCACTTTCAGAGAACGCAACAACTACTGCACCGAACTCATCGACTTCGATGTCGCCCACATCCGCCTGCCATATAATGCGATCCTCGGGTACCCAGCCCTGGCCAAGTTCATGGCGGTGACCCATCACGGCTACAATATAATGTCCTCAAGATGCCAGGAAGCGGCGGGATCATCACAGTCCCATGCGAAGAAAGAGATGCAGTGTGCTCCCTCGAGCATGCCTTCCAAGCTGCAGCAATAGACGACCCCGACAGCAAGGGCGAGTGCCTTCCTGATCCAACCCCAAGAAGAAGAAGCAGCTGCTCCGCGCAGGGCCTCAGGCAAGCGGTTCGGCGCCCGCACCTGGGCGCCTCCCTCCATCACATAGGAAAGCGTGCCCGGCGCCCTCCTCGGGCAGGGCTCAGGGGCTCTCTTCTGGAGGGCCTCATACCTTGCCAACATCACGAGGGAGGCACTTGGGCACCACATGGAGGCGTGCTTCACGGCACGTTTCCCTCAGGAGAACACATGGCGAGGAGCGCCCACCTCTCAGGAGTTCATCACCAAGACCACTCAGGAACTGCAAGACGCAAGGGCCATACGCGGCGGCCGCCGCTCACCAGGCGCAGCTCCCCATCAGGTGAAGATGTCGGGCTGCACGTCTGCATCGACGTCCCAGGGCTCAATAGGGCCGCATCTCAGGAGCTCTTCTGGCCTTCGCGTGAGGGACACTGTGAGGGTCCACCGCACAGCTATGTTCGCATGCCTTTCGGCCTGCCGAGCGTGGTGTCCGCCTATCAGCGCAACCTGCGGCGCGCTCTGGCGACTCGGGAGGCCAGGCACCATGCCATCCTGACAGAGATGGAGACGGTCCTCAAGGAACCACCAGGACCCCCAGAGTCTCCCGAGGCTCAGGGCCCCGGTGGCTCATGAGGAGCAACCCCCTCGCCGCGTACCTTCAGCTGCCCCAACTCTCCTTCATCAACAGAATCAGGTGACATTTTCCAAGTTTGTTTAGCTGGGAGCGCCCTCAAGGCTGCATCATTCCCAGGCCACGTGGGTCCGTCCCTGTGGCGTGTATCCCTTTTCATGTCTTTAGCTTACCTTGCTGCGGCGCCCCTCGGGCTGCATAATCCCCAAGCCACTCGGGCCTCACCCACTGGAATGTATCTTTCCTGCATTTACTTAAGCCAGTATGCTTTCCATGCTTAATCTACCTATGACTATCACCTGTTTGACTCTCACCTCCCATGGGGGCTACTCACGCTGGCACGTCACTTGCGCACGGGTCCGTCCCTGCAACATCGACAAATCTTAGTGATCGAGCTCTGGCTCACGGCACGCCCCGCGCAGGTCACCTCACCAGGCCCTCAGTACCTCCATTTCCTCACGGAGCAACCAGCGGCAGACCGGCAACCGTAGTGGCAAACTGTGTCTCTCCTTGTGCTGGCTTGAAGGAATCTCCTGAAGGCGATGGCAGGCAGAACCGCGAGCACCCTCTTCTCCCATGCTATCCGCTTGCATGTTAAAAGGGGGGCTCCTGAGCATCGCGACTTACGAGCTCCTACTGGCTCTCCAGCCCTCACCCCTGGCCTTGACCACGGCACGCGACCTGGCAAACCAGCGGAGGCTGAGCTCGCTCGAGGGCTGGGACCTGAGGACGTAGAGCATGAAGGAAAGCGTGGAGAAGAGGGAGAGGCTCGTATGGGCCTGACCTAGCTACGCTGCGGACGCCTACGCATGAACCTGGCACATAAACAAGGAATCAACCCCAAGTCGTCAAGATAAGTCACACGCTCAGATCGGCTAATCATTGGAACCTAGGGGTCACGCTCGCCGCAGCCCTGTTACGGCAACGCCGCCTCCCTTTCTTACCTTACCACGGCCACTTGAGAGCTAAAGGGGACCTCCTGAGCATCGCGCCTCAGGAGCTCTTACTGGACCTCGGGCCGCTCACCTCCTGGCCTTGACCACGGCACGCGACCTGGCATGCCAGCGATGGCTGCAGCTTGCCTGGGGACCGTGACCTGTCAGCGTAGAGCAACAAGCCATCGCGAGGTTGGAAAGGGGAGACCGAGCCTAAACACGACATGCGTTTGCAAAATTTTCATAATAAGGATAATATCAACAAAAGACATTACAGACCCTTTACACGCCCCCACGGGGTACTTCCCGACTCCTCGCAGGGAACAAAAGACGAGAACTTAGGGGAATCCTATCTACATGCCCCCATGGTTGACGTCATCATCAACAGTGGGCCACGGGAGGCCGGCACCAACCCCATCCAGATCAGCGACGGTGGCGGCTGGACGCTGCAGCCTTGCTCCGGGCGTGGCGAGACACTACAAAAAAGACACATCCGTGACATTTTGGGCTGAACGAAATTTTTTTCTGTCATACATATGACACTTCTATGACGATAATTGTGACAAAACCCGGTATCATCATAGATGTGGTGGGCTCCTACTTCTATGACAAAAAATCATGACAGAAAATGGGCTTTTCATCTTGGGCGGGCCGGAGACTCAGTTGCATGACATTCTTTGGGCCGTCCATGACGGAAAAAACCGTGGTAGAAGCGAGGGCGAGGAAAATTACGGGGAGTTCCCGGTTACGGTGCGAGGCCGGGGGCCGAGCGATGCGCGTTTCTCTCATACACGTACGCGCGTGTGTGCGAGGCGTTGGCTCTAAATGAACCCGAGCGAGGCGTTGGGCTCTAACTGAACCCGAGTGATTGCACTGCAGGCTACGCATTACTGAACCCGAGCGATCGATCGATGGCTGTTAACTGAACCCGATCGAGCGATTCCTTCGCTACTGCTGCTAACTGAAGCTGATCGATGATGCCTCTAGGATGAACAGTGAGCGTTGCCGGGGGGGTGGATGAACAGTGAGTGGTGGCGTTGCCTCTGGATGAACAGGACCCCGTGGTGTGGTGGAGGGTTGAATGAATAGTAGACGATGGAGGGGTGCCCGTGGAGGGGTGGATGAACAGGACCCCGTGGTGTGGAGGGCTGGATGAACAGTAGAAAGTGGAGGGGTGCCCGTGGAGGGGTGGATGAACAGGACCCCATGGTGTGGAGGGCTGGATGAACAGTAGACGGTGGAGGGGTGGTTGAACAGTAGCCGGTGGAGTAGCGCGCGGTGGAGGCTGGATGAACAGGAGCCCGTGGAGGCTGGACGAGGTCTAGGGTAGCCCATGGAGGCTGGAGGAGGTCGACGGTGGAGATGAACAATATCCCGTGGAGTCCCGTTTTGCGGTACGCCACACCCCTCCCGATGAACAGGACCCCCATTTCGACCGTAGTGCTCCAACATAAGTCCGTTTCCTCCTTTTTGCGGTACGCCACACCCCTCCCGATCAACAGGACCCCCGTTTCGACCGTAGGAGGTCCGTTTCCTCCGTTCTGCGGTACGCCACACCCCTCCCGATGAACAGGATCCTGTTTCGACCGTAGGAGTTTTGTTTCCTCCGTTCTGCGGTACGCCAGGCCTCGTTTCCATCGCCTGTTCCGTCCAAGCCCTCCCGATGAACACGACCATGCATTCCGTTCCGACCCAGCCGGTTGGCTCCCACGTGTTCCGTTGCCTCCCGATGAACACGACGCATTCCGTTGCCTCCCCATGAACAAGATGCATTTCGTTGCCTCCCCATGAACACGACGATGACGCTGTTTCTCCGTTCCGACCCAGCCATGTACACGAGGCCTCGCCGTACATATGCGCGAGTAGGCGTTCGAGACCCCGCCCGTATGTACATATACATGGCCGTATTTTCTTCTTGCACCCTGACCGCTGTACGTACGTGTACACGCTATGTGCGCGCCTCTACTACGACACGTCCACGCCTCTACATCGACCAGTATGTACGTACACGTTCGCGACCAGAATGACAACGCTACTTACACTTCGACCAGGTGGGTCCCGATTGTCACGCACTTCCTTGCCTGCGAAGATGTAGCTGGTGGGTCCCAGCAGTCAGGGGGCGAATCGTTTTTTTTTGCCCGGGCGCACTTCCTTGCGTGCGAAGGTGTAGCTGGTGGGTCCCAGCAGTCGGGGGGCTGGTGGGTCCCAGCAGTCAGGGGGGCGAATCGTTTTTTTTTCGGACGCACTTCCTTGCATGCGAAGATGTAGCTCGTGGGTCCTAGCAATCAGGGGCGAATCATTTTTTCGTGAAATACCGTGGCCCGTCTGGTGGGTCCCCGCTGTTAGGTGGAGGAATAATTATTTTGTGCATTATAAGGAGGCACTTCCTTGCGGTTGCCGTGGACCCAGCTGTCAGCCTCTCCACGTACAGTACTCTTTCGATGGAAGTCGGCCGTTGACCACGCCACGTCGAGAGCACTAGGGCGGTGGTATAGACGACGGCGACGCCTAGGAAGGGGACGACGTGGAGCCGGGGAAGATGCAGCAGCGGAAGCCCACGCGGAGAGGAGTATGAGGGTTCACTGGTTCGGCTGCGGTGTGAGGCTGCCATCGCCGCAGAATAACAGGGGGTGTGGGTAAGTACAGGGATGGCCTGGCCAGCGGTGGGAGTAGTACGGGGCAGTGAGGCCTCCGCGGCATCACAGCCAGCCACGGGAGGTAGGAGCACGCGACACGACCGGCGCTGCTTTGGGAGGCTGGAGCAAGAAGAACAGAGGTTGAAGAAGCACTACGGCCGTTGGATGGACATCGTACGATCACTGCAGCTAGAATCATTTATATTGACTAAGTTGACAAAACCCTTGGTACGCGTCAACTAAGTAGGCCCACAGCTCGGATTTGGCAGAGAACATATAGCCCATTTGCGATTCGTAAGAATGTACAGCCCATTTTTTAATTCTAATGGAATTTACTACAACCCATTTACAGTTTGTTAAAAGTACAGCCCAACTTCTAGCTAGGACAATAATTAATAATTTCAAACAACCGCTCAAAACAGAATTCAAAAAAAAATCCCACATTTTGATGGGATCCGAAATATTTTTATCCGAAATTTCTAGTCAGGTTAAATATAATTTCAAAATAAATTTGTATTATGTTAAAATCCAACGAAATATTGCGTGTGCAACAAGTAATGAAATTAAAATTTTCAAATTCCAAAAAATAATATATTTTTCAAACTAATTATGTGTTTGGTGCATAGTAACAGTCCAGTTATTATAATTACATCACATTTATTATTTCTTAACGTCCATTTTGTTGTTAAGCCTAATGCATACCTCCTAGGAAAGTTTGCAGCCCAGCGGGACGGAGAATAACAAGTTGACCCGGATATTGTGTACAACTGTCGGCCCAGTTGCATTGCTGATGTTGAAAAAAAAGCTATTTTTTATACACACATTTAACAATTTTTGTATAGATAAGGAACATTTTTTATACACACATTTAACAATTTTTAAATACATGATTAACACTTTTTAAAACATATTTTTTAGTCAACCTTTTTGCATATATATCGTACATTTTTATATACATCAGGAACTTTTTTTGTACATGTTTAATATTTTTTAATTACATGATTAATATTATTTAAAACATATATTTTTTATGCCTACTTTTTTTGCAAAAACAATTAGCCCACAGCGAGCCAATTAGCTCCAGTCGGCCCATAGTGGGCCGACAGGGGCCAGTCGGCCAGCTGTAGGCCGACTAGAATCCAATCGGCCTGCTGTGGGCCGACTAAGCCCAGTCGGCCTGCAGCGGGCCGACGATGTATTATTTTTGAAAAAAAATTACCCAGCGTAATATTTATGAAAATTAATTAAAAAATGTATTATTTAAAAAAATATCGAAAAAAGGCGTGTGTAGTACAGTACAACCTAACATGGTTACTCAGCCCACATTCAGCGATGCTGGAAAGGCCCAAACAAGGCTTCTGTACAACTTTTTGAAGTCATTGAGCTCAATTAATAACTTAAGAAAAAAGTTAGATTATAGTGGAACCTAATTAAAATCTATCACGAGCAAATAAATAATTCAACGGGTCCCACTTGTGCGTGTGCGTGTGCGTGTGTGTGTTGTGTGTGTGAGAGAGAGAGAGACAGAGAGATAGATAGAGAGAGAGACCCATCGGCCGATGCTCAGTAAATATAGTTGACCCAATCATATAGAACATCATAAAAACTTATATATTGCTGATGCTCAGTAAAAACTTATATAGTTGACCCAATCATATAGAACATCATAGCACACTGAACTTGCATACAAAAATTTCACGCAGGCGGCACAATCAGGATGGAAGCAGTGGATCGCTACAGGAAGGGCTATGTTGAAACCAACGAAGTCGTACATAGCGGTTCATCGTCTTTATCAATGACGGGGAAATATCTTGAATGTTGTGCAAAGAAAATAGACAGACAACACAATAAGTTCTCCTAGCACATTAAGTTGACGTACAACCCTTTCTAAAAAAAGTTCAGGTACAAAATTAGAACAGGTCACAATCAAATGTACTAGCATATCAGTGCTTCACACCCATAGCTCGGATTTAACTAGTATCTGACAAGATTCAGTTGTTACCTCAAATCAGAGCACATCCAGGCAGCCAGCCCTGCCTCTTCTCCCAAAGAAGCAGTGGCCTCCGCCGCGCGATAGAGTAGGCCCTGTGCGATCCATCGTTCCGAGCAACACGGGGAAAGTCTGACCTTGACTCCTGTAATGGACGTCGTCGACGGACCCTGGCACCAGCGGCGGCAGGACTTCGATTGATGGATTGACCACTTCTTCGACATGCATGAACACTCGATATAGGTACATCCCTAACGTGGTCCGCGGCGGCCTTGGTGGTGACGAATAGTACATCCCCGGTTCCTGCACCGGTATCTCAACACCAATCACCTTCGGTATGGTGGACGGCTTCTTCATCCATGCC
The DNA here is from genome assembly GCF_003073215.2 of Triticum urartu. NCBI lineage: Eukaryota > Viridiplantae > Streptophyta > Magnoliopsida > Poales > Poaceae > Triticum > Triticum urartu. Next base: position 510,765,034 of record NC_053022.1, on the reverse strand, counting down.
ATAACCGTCAGAGCCCAGCTGTCTGGAGGAACAAACATACTTACGAGCTCACCTCCAAGGTCATTGATAAGCTCGTTCATGGACTCGCTGTTCCAAGCACGTCAAGGCATGCTGTGGAAGGTAAGCTTTGTTAAAAACTCAAGCTCAGAGGGCACCGAGCCCCATCCTGGGTGCCACCGATCAAAGCTCACCAGCGCGCCAGCACAGAACAAACGCCGGGAAGATTCGAACACACGACTGCAGTAGAAAGTTGTCCGGAACCTGACAAAGAAATCAGTCGGTGGCGGACAGACTTCGATGAGCAAGTCACTTATTTGGATGTCGTGCGCAATGCCAAGAGCTTTGACAAGGTCATCTGGCAAGACGGGAGGCCGGTCGCCGTTGATGGTTACCATCAGCACTTTGCCGACAAACTGGTCGTCAAGCGCCGCCATGCCACTGTTGAGCGATAGCACGCAGCGACCGAAGGCAGGACGGACCTCAGGATCTCCAGCTTGGAGATCCGCGTTGACCGGCGACATGATAGTGCGCTTGAGTACAAGGAGTACAGGAGGGGGATTTGGGGGAACTGGAGTAGGAATCGAGATTCCAAAGGTGGGGGAGGGGCGGGAGACTGGGGATGAAAAGGTAGCATGAATTTCAAGCACGCGCCAATATGCTCTTGGCGCGCAAGCGCACGAAAACACCGGTGGCACCCACATGTCGGCCTAAGAGTCCTTATTCTTTCTTTTTGGAGAGCCCGGCCTTTTTTCGGGATCTTTTGAGAGCCCGGCCTGAGAGTCATAATTGACCTGTTTGGCATTGCGTTACTACTCGGCCCATATTCAACGACACCTCACTGGCCCAAACAAGTGTACATCATCGAAAAGACACTGAGCTCAAATTATATAACTTGAAAAAAGGATATATACTCTGAGCACTGGAGAATGGTGATGCCCTCATTTAGCCCACCAGTAGTTCGAGACAATAAACAGTTCGAAACAACGAGATATACAACATTCAAACACTGACTAGTGACTACTACTGACATAAACAACAAGACATGATAGTTCATAAGAAGTGTTGCTACACCACCAAAACGCACCCATCTGCAGCGCTCAGACTCTCGTGATCCAAACGAGAATGACATTCTAAACAGAAGCAACTATTACATAGTAAGAGTGACATAGACGAGGATGACCAAATGACAAGGAATATGCATAACAAAAGAAAGAACTACCCATCCAGAACCAGCAGCAAAGACAACAAAGTCATTCGAAGAGATGATCCAACACCATCATGATTTGCAGCCCCGCTTCAGCGACTAGTGATCCGGAGACACCAGTACTCCACCCTTTCGATGCAACAGCCCAATTACCTATCAACCTGAAGGCTCGAACCACATCACTGCCTGTCGTAATTGAGACATCCAAGGATCAAAGTTAATCCGGATGCCTTTGTCATTCTCACCTTCTTTTGGCTACAGGTTGTGTTGTTGACAATCAGGGGAGTTTGCTCCCGAACTCCTAGGGCTCGCCGTGTAGACACAATTTTCCATAGCAAACAGAGCCTCTCTGCCATCAAGGTCCTTGCCAACGGTGATCTCCCGGTTAATCGGATAATTGAGTCCGAGAAACAGAGAGTGTGAACCAAGGCTGTTTACCCGCCTCCAACTAAAAAATCCTAAAGGCCCCAACAAGCTGGTATCCTGCTCATAGACGTAACAGCCACTGTCTGGACGTATTACACGGTGCTTGTATACAGTGGGGTTTTTGCAATATAACTTTTCCAGCTCATGTGTCCGAATGATCATCAGTCCTTTGCCGTCGTCTGATCAAGCGAGGAACCAGTTGTGCTTCCCTGTTTTTGGCAAAGGTGGTGTGATTACAAAGGGCGGTAACTGTAGGGACACTGCATCATATCAAAAAGGACAGGCATTGTTAATGTAAGATCAGCATTGTTCAGAGTATGAGTAGGATAATGCAAGAAACAGCATTGATATGTCCTTGTTGGAACTGGGAGGAAAATACAGGGAAATGTATACTGGGTTCGAAAATATAGAAGTGCCATGCATGGTTATACTCATGTTATCTCGCAATCGATTCTTCACAGGAAACTACCATGTCATGCATGTTATGTAATCATGTTCTGTCCTCACAAACAAATTCTTCAAGGTAACTAACAGACCATGCATTGTTATACACTCGTGTTCTGTGGGCAAAAATTTTGTGAGGATATTATTCTAGCAATTGATTGCCGAAGGGCGAATATAGGTATGTACACATTGCAGGATTTCACTACTTCCAAATATAGAGTTCTCCATATGCACATTTACTTCCCTAATGTATGGTTAGATGAAACCAACAGTGTGGTGCATGTTTCTACATCATCAAAATGAGGAAACTAACATGGCCATTGATACACACTCATATTTAGTAGTAGTATATAGATTATTGTAAAATAAGGATAATATCCATATATTCCTAACCGTTTGATTATTCAGGGTACAAATTAGATGTAATGACATGGTCACAATCGCATGACTCATTCCAAATATAGCTGATTTACAGCGTCTCTAATACATTGCCATAGTTCTACTCAAATTCTGCTCAAACAGGGACATGCCAATCATCACAAAAAGTTCAAACAGTGTCATGGCGTCATCATTAACATGAGGAGGAAACAACTTACACACGCCGTCCCAGCAATACGTGGTGCCATCTGCTTTGTCGATCGCGTAGATGATGCCATTGTGTTCAATAGCATCACAGAAGTGTGTATCAGCTTTGACGATGATCCATTGAGAGCCGAGTTGTCTCCAGCTAAAGAAGGCACCGGCATAAAGATAGACGAGTCCGCGGTCGAACAAGGCAATTAGCTTGAAGTCTGCATAATTCGCATGTCGTGTGGGCACTTGGCAGATTACAATCTTCTGCAAAACAAGGTCCGTCCAACTGACATAGTAATCTAGATGACTTGAACCGCGATGGTAATACTCTATATAATCCAACGGAGGAAGGATAATCTCATGCGAGGACTGGAAGTTCACGAGCACCAACTTTTTACCGTCTTCTCTGAAGGCAGCCATCTAGTGGGAGTTCATGTCGACCCAATACATACCTGCCAAGAAGTTTCGGGCGATGGTGATCGGATCGATGTCGAGGGAAATCATGTACGGCGACCCACGACATACCTGCAAAGAAGTTTCGGCTAATGGAGATCGGATTGAGGTCGAGGGGCATCATGCACACCTCCATATCATGGTGAGCCAATCTCGCAAGACCAGATAGCAGCAAGCAGGGTGTATTGAAAAGCTTAGGCCTCACTTCGACGATGGTCGTGTACATGTCCCTCGAGCATGCAGACAGCCGCAGGGTGCTCAACATATCCATACACGAACAACAGAGGTCGAGGATGTCACTGGGGAGATTGCTCCAATCGCGGCTCATATGGATGCTGCGCGGTTCGCGTTCGCCCATGGTGGAGTTTGGAAGGGGGCTTGATTTACGGGGGAGAAGGATGTCGGTGCTGGAGCGGCTAGCGAGGGAATAGTGGTACTGGGGGAGGCGAGTGAGGCGACGGTACACGGGGGCACAGTGAGATGGAAACGGAGACGGAGACGGGGACGGAGAAGGAGATGGAGATGGAGTGGTACTATGGGAGCGGAGAGGGATACGAGGCGAGGCGCCAATGTGATGTACAGCAGCGATGACAGACTGCACTATGCACAGGGTGAGGCTGACTTTGGTAACCCGAACACGCCGCCTGGACTAGTGTCAGGCACAGGGTGTTGTCACTTCACTGTGAGGACTGGATGAATAGTATTTTGACCATCAAGGGTACCACAGTTGTACTACTACTAGTAGTAGTAGTAGGTACATGAGTACTCCAGTATTGTATAGCAGAAATAGGTCTCCCGTGCTAGCATGCCTGTTCACTTCATCGTTCAGGTATCATCCATATTGCGAGCAGAACCAAATTCTCGTGCATGCCCAATCAACGCCCTACCGCGATGCATGCAGTGGTCATTCTAGTGCATCAAGGACGGCATGCAGATCGTTCCACACTTGAGAAGAGGAAAAATGGAAAGGTAGAACGCGGCAGCACAGGAAGAGAACGCTGGCTAACGAGGCTGGGAGGGGATCGAGCAGGAAGTTAATGCTCCACGCCTAAAGGTTTTGGGAAAAACTGATTTTCATAAGGTGACGTATACTCACCTAAACGGAGGGAGTATTCCTTAACCAGAGAATGTTGTGTCTCCCACTCACGCACTCAAAAAAAACTACGACACATTTTTTTATCTGTTTGCATAGGTCCCACCTATCAGGAACGATGGGCACATACACGAACAGGTACGACTCATCAGTCTACCCGCATAGCCTTTTCGTTTAGTCTACCTAGACGTCTAATCAACTGCCTGCACGCCACTTCTCCCATTTACTTCTCCATCGGGAACCGATTCTCCTCGGCTTCTTCACCTCCCCTTCGTCTTCATTTGCATCCAAACCCCACCGTGTTCACATTGTTTTAACCTCTTTAAATAATCATCTATTACTTCAGTTAGACTAGCCATCTAATCCTAATCCTCCAAACCATAGCCCTCCGTTCTAGCGGTTCCAAATGGCGATAGAGATCGAGATGCAGGTTTTTAGCGTCCAACATGTCCTCGTCGAAGGCTCGATGCACATAGTTGCCACTGTCACCGTCCACCCAAGGGTTGTTCCGCAGTGGATCAATAATGTATCCAACTCCCTCGAAAAGGTAGAGACGAGGGTCATCGGTCTCGATGCAGAGTACACGGAGCGTGCCGCTGGGAAGATCCAGCACGCCGCCGTCCTTCAGCTGTGCCTCGAAGATGATGTTTTGGTGTACCACATCATACACTCGCCCTCCATACCAGGTGGGCTTCACGATTTCTTCTCTTGTAAAAAAATTATTCCCTCTCGATGTATATTGATATAGATGGACTATTTCGATGGTGTGCATGTCTTTGGAACAGAGTAGTAGCATGGGTCCGCTTGACTATAAGGAACTATTTATCCACATATATAGCTTTCTCTGCTACTCCTTCCAGTGATCGGTATGCAGTGCATGTGTCCGTAGACATGACAGCTTGTCCATGGAAGTTCAACTACGGCGACCATCATATTTCATCTCGTGATTCCCACGACACCTCTCCAACCCACGGCACCACGCACCCCGACGTGCGCCTCACCCCTCTTGGCCGCACCGCCCCTCTGCCTTTGTGTGCATGACATGTGGGCCACCTAAAATGCGGCGAGCATCAAGTTTCTACCACAGCCACCCGGGATTCCCATGATGCCGCTCGAACCCATGAAACCACACGTCCCCCGACCTGCGGCTCACCCCTCTTGGCCCCACTGCCCCTCTGCCTACGGGAGCATGTGGACCAGTCACCTATCGGGTCCACATGTTATTGACTCAAAGGTAGGTGTAGCAAGGCGCTGAAGCTCAGTCCCGACGGCCCTGAGAGGGAAATGTAACTCCTGCGACAGGGCTTGTGGTGCTCCCGCAGCACGAACTCGTGCCAAACTCGAGATTTGTTTCCTTACTATATATGCACGCAACGATTTAATGGACATTGTAATCTCAACATGTGATGGGGAGCTCTAAATTTGAATTTGAAACTTATAAAATGAAAATATTCAAAACAAATAAACTGGGAGAGAGGGAGTATATCGTAGGATGTGTCCCATACAAAATAAGTCCCCTGGTTTGTCACCGCGATAATGCGGTTAGAAAGGAGCATAGCGTCTTCCTACTCGTACGGCAACAAATCGGCCGCAGACAGCATGGTCCGCCTTTGACCGCCATGTGCAAGGTTCATGCTATCTTATTCAATCTCACCGTGGTTCCATCGTACCAATTCATGCGGTGGCCCATTGCATGGCTGATCCCAATGTTGGACAAAGGTTCTACGGGAATGGTATCACCATTGTAAATGTTGTGCAAATTGATGTTGGTACCCTCCCGTACATATGCAAGCCAATCTCCACTCGCACCGAGCGTAACCTGTGAAACAGTGGGCAGGGGGAGAATTAGGAAATGGACACGGAAGTAGTCTTTAGAATGCATTTACTACGTGATCAAACTCATCTTACCTGCTCATCGGAGGAAATCCGAGTGCCCCTCAACGTCGGCATCTCAATGGGCGTCAACTTGCAACTACGGCCACGCCGCACTGGAGAGACCCCCAAGGAAACATCCTCGTGCGTTCCACGGAACATCAAGATGCATTTGTATGAGTAATTTATCTTATGAGAGAAAAGGATGAACGAGGGAAGGCCTCTAGAGATAGAGATGGACACTACTACTACCAATGTGCTGGCCCGTGTGTTGCAATGGATCCAAAGTAGCAGAATAATACGTGTTCACGTGCTTGAAATATAAACACTCTAATTTTGATATACATGTGTTAGCAGACATGACAACTTGTCCATGGAAGTTGAACCACGGCGACCATCACGTTTCTTGTTTCTACCACTGCCACACCCACACGCGATTCCCCCGACGCCGCTCCAACCCACGGCACGACGTCCCCCGATGTGGATGTGACGCCCTCGATTCAATCGTACACTAATCATACATGCAAATGTGTATGATCAAGATCAAGGACTCACGGGAAGATATCACAACACAACTCTAGACACAAATTAAAATAATACAAGCTTTATATTACAAGCCAGGGGCCTCGAGGGCTCGAATACATAAGCTCAATTATACAAGAGTCAGGGGAAGCAACAATATCTGAGTACAGACATAAGTTAGACAAGTTTGCCTTAAGAAGGCTAGCACAAAAGCATCTATGATCGAAAAGGCAAGGCCTCCTGCCTGGAAGCCTCCTAACTACTCCTGGTCATCGTCGGTCTCCACGTAGTAGTAGGCATCGGCGGTGGCATCTAGCTCCTGGGCTCCGACATCTGGTTGCATCACCCGGATAGAAGAAGAAAGGGGGAAAAAGGGGTAGCAAAGCAACCGTGAGTACTCATCCAAATTACTCGCAAGCAAGGATCTACACTACATATGCAACATTATCAACGGAAGGTTGTACATGTGGACTGGGCTGCAGAAATGCCAGAATAGAGAGAAGGCCTAGTCCTATCGAAGACTAGCATCTTCAGCATCTTCAAGCATCTTGCAGCATCAGAAGAGATAAGAGTAGCATAAAGTAAAGTAGTAGTAGTGGTATCAACCTCGGTCGGAGATCCTTTCTCAACTCCCTGCGAGAAAGCAATCCCAGAGCCATACTATCCAGTTCTCATCTCCATTTCTCATATCCATTTCTCATCTCAGTTATCCAGTTCTAGTTGTATCGATCGGGATACAACTCCAAGTGTCCGTTACCGTAGGACAGGCTATCGATAGATGTTTTATTCCCTGCAGGGGTGCACCAACTTACCCACCACGCTCGATTAACTCCGGCCGGACACACTTTCCTGGGTCATGCCCGACCTCGGCCAAACAATACGCCGCAACCCGACCTAGGCTTAATAGAGAGGCCAGCACGCCGGACTAAACCTATGCCCCCAGGGGTCATGGGCCATCTCCCCGGGAATTCCTGCACGTTGCGAGGGCGGCCGGTGAGCAGACCTAGCTACCTCCTTCAACAAGGCAGGCGTGTACGCAGTCCAACCCAGCGTGCGCCACTCAGTCGCTGACGTCTATTAAGCTTCGGCTGATGCATACGACGCAGAACGCCCATACTATGCCCATGTGATGGTTAGTGCTATCAGGCCAGAGGCCCCTCGGATCAAATATCCAAATCGTGGTGGATTAGGAACGTGCGGTAACAAGCAGAGACTCACGAAAGATGTGACCCTGTTGCCCCGTCTCGTGGACTTGTGACAAGGGCTAGGATGCCCGGGCACGCCTCATAATTATCTCGCGGGCACCCTCCAGGCCAACCCGTCCCCACATCACTCGCAATTAAGCTCGCGCGGGTACCCTTAGGGCCGACCCGTCTTTCCAAGTAACAGTGGTAAAGTACAAGTATCCGTGTGTCCAAACATCAAGGGGAAAACCCGAGGAATCACCCTCGATGAATTCCACTAGATGTAATCATCAAGGTGAATGTAAGAGGAATCACCCCGAGGTTCACACTTGAGGGGTTGCACGACAGAGTCGTATCGGAAGTGGTTAAGGAGGAAATCACCCTCAATGATCACGACTGAATGACTACACTACAGGGTTAACATCAGAAGTGCTGAAGAGGTTCACCCTCGGTACTCGATAGTAACCCAGTACTGTTGAGCAACTAAGGGGAAGTGATGTGCGGTGTCGGGGCCTGGTCTTCGATCACGTAGATCGAGTCGTCGATGATGAAGCAGGGGCAACAAGGACAAGTGGGGGTCACTGATGGATCACTAACCAACCTATACTAAGCAGTTTAGGATAAGCAGATAAGGTACAACAGCAGATACAAAAGCAGGCTATGCATCAGAATAGGAGCAAACAATAACAGTAGCAAAATCTAATGCAAGCATGAGAGAATGGAATGGGCGATATCAGGATGATCAAAGGGGGGGCTTGCCTGGTTGCTCTGGCAAGGGGGGGTCGTCGTCGACGTAGTCGATCACGGCGGCATCGGCAGCCGTCACGGGGTCTACCGAAGAGAAGAGGGGGGGGGGAAACAGTAAATACATAGCAAGAAAGTGCATAACAGGACAACAGGCAGAGCTAGACGTGTTCTAACGCGGTGCTACACGTTACCAGCGAAGGGGGGTAACATTCGGTAATGCTTTCTCGAAGTTTGGCATTTTCGGACAGATGAACCAGAGAGGAAAGGTTCGATGTTCGCTATGCTAGGGATGTGTGGCGCCCGAACGGACCACGAATTTGGATTCGTCTCGTCGTTCTGAGCAATTTTCATGTAGAAAACATTTTAATCCGAGTTACGGATTATTTTATATGAATTCTCAAAGTTTTAACAATATCCCGGAATTTCTAGAGTTTATTTATATTTTGAAATTAAGAAGTAAAGTACTTTTTATACACAGTAAGGGCTAGCTACAGTCAATGACATGTGGGGCTAGGGGGGCGCGTTGACCCAGTCAACAATTGACTGGTCAACTAAAGAATAATGCATGTGGGGCCTGCTTGTCATAGGGTCATCTATCAACAGATTGATTTAAACCTTTTGATTAGCAAGTTGGGCCTACTATCAGTTGCACATCGGGCTAAACAAACTACTAATCTAATTAATACTAATCCTAATCCTAAACTAATTGGACCGGCCCATGTGTATTGGTTGTGCCACGGCTAAGCACATGAGCATGAGCTCCATGGCCGGCTAGGAGCTCCTGGTGGCAGCTTCGGCAGTAGTGGCCGTCGCAGCCAAGGCAACTAGAGTGGTCTGGATCAACACGATAGTAGGAGCAGTAATTTGGCAGGAGCAGCGGTGAGCAGCCGCAGCAACAGCAAGTAGGCAGCAACACCTCGCAACAGCAGTAGAGCAGCAGTTGCGCGCGGCGCATGCGGGCAGCGCGAGCGGCAGCAGTGCAGCGCAAGCGGCGGCCGCGGGCAGTGGCGAGGCACGACGGATGTGGTGAACGGAGGCGGGGCGCAGCCGCGGCTGACGAGCAGGGGATATGGGGCGGGGCGGGGCTCGCGCGAGCGCTGGGCGCGGTCGGGGCGTGCGGGTGCTACAGCAGGCAGCGGCAGGCACGTCCAGACACGGCGAGCTACAGGGGCAGGGGCAACGGCCGAAATCGGCATATAAGCAGTGGCTTGAGCTATGGTTAGGCCCTACGGGACGCGGGGAACACGCCGCATCGGACGGGAGCAAGAATGCGAGTGGGGGATGGCCGGAACAACGGCTACGGTGATGTTCGAGTAGCGGTAGCGGCGACGCTCGACGAAATCGAGCCAGTAGGCTCGGATTCGACGAACCGAGGGAGTAGACGACATCTACACAGCTCCTGGAGCACGCACGCACCCTTAGACGAGGCTAAGTGGCACGATGACGACGTGCCCGTCGGTCATGGCAGACAGCGGCGCTGGTCTCAAGCAGGGGAGGTGGCTATGGTGCACGGGGTGGAACGGGAGGAGGTCGAGGAGGATCACGAGCTCATAGTGAGGACGACGACGAGGTCAGATGGCTCGGGGAGGCTCGGACGACGCGGATCAAAGCGGTGGTCGATGGCAGCCGAAGGTGGACGAAGGCGACGGCGCGAGCGATGGAGGGGCGCCGAGCTCGAACTAGTGGTCGTAGCTAACGTAGAAGAACACTGCGGAGCTCCTGGACTAGCCCCAAGCCCGTGGGGACGAAGGTGGCCGCGGGAACGGGGTCAGCTATGGCGTTAGAGGTTTTGGGCGTCGACGAAATCGAGACAAAGAGCGGGCGAGAGGGAGAGTGGGGATGGTCTAGGGTTTCAGCAGAGCAGGGGTATCCTTGTAGGTCGCGAGGGAGCTTCGGATGGCTGGCGCGTGGCCATTGGCGCCGTGGACGTGCACCCTGCGTCCACGGAGGCAAGTGAACAGAGGGGGATGAAGGAGAGGAAAATGGGTCGGGCCTGTAACAGTAAGCGTTGGCCCAAGTGCATATGCACATTTCCCCCCTTTTTCCTTTTCTTCTATTACTTTATTCCTTTTCTGTTTTGCAAAAATGGAGTTGTGCCACATAATTACTTTACAAAATTTAGTACTGCCATAAGAAGGTTTGATGAGCATTTGAATTCATCTGAAATTTTGCATAAATGCAAATGGATTAAACTGTTGTTTTGGGCACTGTTTTAAAATAGGCTAGGAGCAATTTAACATTTCAAAAATACTGGTTTCTACCTGACAATTAGTTAGTGAACTTCTGTAACCCAACGAACATTTTCGTTTTACAGTTTGAAGAAATAACAATTTAATTTATTTTAAATTTGAAATTGAATTTGGTTTGGATCAAAGTTTGGTTTAGAAAATTGATTGCGTTGACATGGCACCATTAGTGTGTGGTTACTGTTGTTTAGCTACCGGGGTGTTACAAATCTCCTCCACTACAATAAATCTCGTCCCGAGATTTAAGGGGTGGAGTAAAGGGGAAGTTATAAAGACGAATGCCTGAAAGGATCGGCATCGAGTAGTTATCTCAAGGAAGGAGATTTTAGAAGCACCAGGACGTATCGAGAGTGCTATATGGAGATTCAACAAGTTTTTTAGCCAGGTAGGCATCCAGCTGATGCCTAAAATAGGTGATAAAGGGGTTCAGAGCAAAGAACAATAATGTTGCCTCTGATACCGAAATGAAACATGGTGAGGAAGTTAGCTCGTGTATTTCATACGAAGCCGAGTGCCAAGAATAATTCAGAATCAAGGTTGTACAGGAGAGTCAGGTTTCGATCCTGTGAAACTGTGGGTTATGGGTCCACCATGTGGGTTAAAAGTAGGGAGGGCGCTGTCATCTTGCATGATCATGATAGCAAGATAGGTCAGAGGATAGCCTGTCAGTTATGTTGGCAACAAGGTTTGGTACCAAGGGCGAGGGACGAAGAGAACCATTTTCCTGCTCGTAAGACGAGGCGGACCAATAGGCAAAGTTCTTGTCCATCGGTGGTTACCGAAATGTCATCAACAATAGTAACAGGGTCGTACTGACAAGGTTGTACATCGGGGGGGGTATTTTATAAGCAGGGAATTATTTCTGCTTATATCATATAGATAACAAGAAGGTTAAACAACCCAATGGAAAGGAAAAAGAAATTATTAGATTAATCAGACCAATGGAAAGGAAAATGTGTTTACACAAGAATTAGGAGTATATCCTTCCCAAGGGAAGCGAAGCAGGATATACATGATATGACAACTAGTTCAAAAGCATTTAGATAAAGGGGGCGAGGGAAGAATCATGATACTACCCATACAACGGTGTTTGGTAATAGATCAAGAAACATTTGACAATGTGCTTCCAATGTTCTTGTTGATAGTCAGAATACCTTAGGCAATGCTTCGAGGTAGCATTAACATGGTGTTCCAAGTAGGGGTTGGAGTAGACGATCACAAGAAATACTCAAGGAACAATTACAGGAATAGCAAGGAGTCCAATGTATAATCCAAGACATGATCAAACATGTGTTGGAAAGAAGACAAAGGGGTTGTCAATGATAACTGAAATCATTGAAGGTCAAGGATGGTATTTCTCACCATGAAATTCAATTGTCATCTCAACGGAAGTCGAAATGTTGATGCTGATCACGACACATTTGTCGAGAGGCTCTATGAAGATGCCATCGAGGAGCGACAACATCAAGCAACAGAAGCGAAAGGCTATTGGAACCACGGATACGACACATGTTCAAAATCAAGCTTGTTCTTCGAGGTGAAATGATAAGATGAAGAAGATCGACGTAAACTCCGCTCATCGTCGAAAAGTTGTGCTCCAGGAATAAGGACCAGGTAGCATAGTTAAAATTAGCACGATAATGATATACTCAATCAGGCTAGGAATGACTTGAAGGACTATTAAACTCACAAGCAACGGAAATAGCTTAGAGCTATTGAATCGGAGTGCGGAATCGATTCACTTATCGGTGTTCTCGAGTGACTAATAACTCGGAACCCGGGGCAATATGAAATCGCTAAGGAGCAATACCAGATGAAGACTCATAAGAAGAAACACAGTTCTTTGTTATTCTCGAGATATCAGAGGGTAATACTCGAAGGAAGGTCAAGATAGAGGTTGCAAAGATGCAGTGATCTACAGAAGACAAATGCTTTAACTTGTCCGAGAAATGGAGTCAAAGGGGAACAATCATGGTCAGAACCACGGTTGCAAAGGATCAAATCCTATATATAGGATGATCTTATACCAAGGGGATAAGTAATTTTAAGAGAAGCTTCCATGATAAGATCTACATCGTGTCCACGGGCATGAACACAAAGTTCAAGGTCGACTCCCACTTCTTCAATTCATATCATTTCATTTACTTCTCGCTTTCGATGAAGTTGTAGTGTTGAAATTATATCTGGCAAAACACCAAAAGAGTATGACTCGTGAAAACTCTCGAGTTCACACGGATTAGGGAGGGCATAGGTTCAACCCATAGGGGCATCTTAGGAATATATACCACAAACTTCGGAAGTAAACAACACAAGCTCAAAAGCAGAGCATGGTTGACAAAAGGAGAGGATATAATTTACCAAAGGCATTATGTATCTGGAAAAGAACATCACGAGGTTCTTTGATTATGAAGGACACTGTCGGATGATAATCCAATAATGGATCCGGCGATCCACAACGGAGCTGATGTGAGTATCGATATTCAATCAGAAGATGGAATAATGCAGAGGCATCGGATTTTGGAAATATCTGATTAATTCGATGCTTAAGTGCAAAGAAATCATGATTTCAAAAATAGAAGATCAGAAGCAGACGCTCTGATCAAAAGATAAGTAAGTTGAATAGCCTTTGGGATACAATCGACAACAATTTGATTGATCGAGAAACAGCTCTTGGTCAAATGGCGTCCAAGCCGCAAGGATGAATTCTATGATCCGACTGAGGATTGCGAGCATCCGCAACATATTGAATCAACTGACTCAAAAGGATAGTGACAAAGGAGGGCAATAAGATTACTAGACTTATGGGATTATCCATAATGCAAACAAGCAAGAATTTGAAGAACAACAGGCTGTTGAGGATTATCGAAAGATCGAATAGTATTTCAAAGACTTTTGTGAAACATATGAACAACTGGGGAAAAACAAATCCTTGATATGGTGTGAGGATCAATTTGTCGCTGTATTTAGGTGACAAGGAACTGCAAGGCAGTAGGCACAAAAGGATTCTCGGAAGAATGACAAGTATTTCGGGGTATCTTGCAATAACAAGAGGAACTGGGGATGAAGGTATGAGCGACAAGGATATGCAGTTAATCATAGGGGCTTATCGGTGGTAGGGAATTGCAAACGCGATGAGCACAAGTTATCGGGATAACATCGGAGAGTATCTTCGGAATCTTCTGGTGCAGCAGGCGATCATCTGTAATAACAGGCTCTCTGGGAGAAAGTGGGTACGAGAACCTAATGTCAGAGTTAGTAAAATGTTTAACCTGAATAGATGAGAGATTAGAGTCCCAGAGTATAGGTCAAGGTGTAAAAGATCCTAATACCACCCAATGGCGACGTGGGCCCGTAAGCCGCACAACCATGTTAGTAAAAGTTTTGCAATGTCTAGACTCGACTTCGGCCAAGGAGTGTGGAAGGGGGATTCCTACAGGCAGTCGGCTCTGATACCAACTTGTGACGCCCTCGATTCAATTATACACTAATCATACATACAAATGTGTACGATCAAGATCAAGAACTCACGGGAAGATATCACAACACAACTGTAGACACAAATTAAAATAATATAAGCTTTATATTACAAGCCAGGGGCCTCGAGGGCTCGAATACATAAGCTCGATTATACAAGAGTCAGCGGAAGCAACAATATCTGAGTACAAACATAAGTTAGACAAGTTTGCCTTAAGAAGGCTAGCACAAAAGCTTCTATGATCGAAAAGGCAAGGCCTCCTGCCTGGGAGTCTCCTAACTACTCCTGGTCATCGTCGGTCTCCACGTAGTAGTAGGCATCGGCGGTGGCATCTGGCTCCTGGGCTCCGACATCTGGTTGCATCAACCGGATAGAAGAAGAAAGGGGGAAAAAGGGGTAGCAAAGCAACCGTGAGTACTCATCCAAATTACTCACAAGCAAGGATCTACACGACATATGCAACATTATCAAAGGAAGGCTGTATATGTGGACTGGGCTGCAGAAATGCCAGAATAGAGAGAAGGCCTAGTCCTATCGAAGACTAGCATCTACAGCATCTTCAAGCATCTTGCAGCATCAGAAGAGATAAGACTAGCATAAAGTAAAGTAGTAGTAGTGGTATCAACCTCGGCCGGAGATCCTTTCTCGACTCCCTGCGAGAAAGCAATTCCAAAGCCATACTATCCAGTTCTCATCTCCATTTCTCATATCCATTTCTCATCTCAGGTATCAAGTTCTAGTTGTATCGATCGAGATACAACTCCAAGTGTCTGTTACCGTAGGACAGGCTATCGATAGATGTTTTCTTCCCTGCAGGGGTGCACCAACTTACCCACCATGCTCGATTAACTCCGGCCGGACACACTTTCCTGGGTCATGCCCGGCCTCGGCCAAACAATACGCCGCAACCCGACCTAGGCTTAATAGAGAGGCCAGCACGCCGGACTAAACCTATGCCCCCAGGGGGTCATGGGCCATCTCCCCGGGAACTCCTGCATGTTGCAAGGGCGGCTGGTGAGCATACCTAGCTACCTCCTTCAACAAGGCAGGCGCTTACGCAGTCCAACCCGGCGTGTGCCGCTCAGTCGCTGACGTCTATTAAGCTTCGGCTGATGCATACGACGCAGAACGCCCATACTATGCCCACGTGATGGTTAGTGCTATCAGGCCAGAGGCCCCTCGAATCAAATATCCAAATCGTGGTGGATTAGGAATGCGCGGTAACAAGCAGAGACTCACGAAAGATGTGACCCCGTTGCCCCGTCTCTAGGACTTGTGACAAGGGCTAGGATGCCCGGCCACGCCTCGTAATTATCTCGCGGGCACCCTCCAGGCCAACCCGTCCCCACATCACTCGCAATTAAGCTCGCGCGGGTACCCTCAGGGCCGACCTATCTTTCCAAGTAACAGTGGTAAAGTACAAGTATCCGTGCGTCCAAACATCAAGGGGAAAACCCGAGGAATCACCCCCGATGAATTCCACTAGATGTAATCATCAAGGTGAACGTAAGAGGAATCACCCCGAGGATCACACTTCAGGGGTTGCATGACAGAGTCGTATCGGAAGTGGTTAAGGAGGAAATCACCCTCGATGACCACGACTGAATGACTACACTACAGGGTTAACATCAGAAGTGCTGAAGAGGTTCACCCTCGGTACTCGATAGTAACCCAGTAGTGTCGAGCAACTAAGGGTATGTGATGTGCGGTGTCGGGGCCTGGTCTTCGTTCACGTAGATCGAGTCGTCGATGATGAAGCAGGGGTAACAAGGACAAGTGGGGGTCATTGATTGATCACTAACCAACCTATACTAAGCGGTTTAGGATAAGCAGATAAGGTACAACAGCAGATACAAAAGCATACTATGCATCAGAATAGGAGCAAACAATAACAGTAGCAAAATCTAATGCAAGCATGAGAGAATGGAATGGGCGATATCAGGATGATCAAAGGGGGGGCTTGCCTGGTTGCTCTGGCAAGGGGGGGTCGTCGTCGACGTAGTCGATCACGGCGGCATCGGCAGCCGTCACGGGGTCTACCGAAGAGAAGAGGGGGGGGGGAAACAGTAAATACATTGCAAGAAAGTGCATAACAGGACAACAGGCATAGCTAGACGTGTTCTAATGCGGTGCTACACGTTACCGGCGAAGGGGGGGGTAACATTCGGTAATGCTTTCCTGAAGTTTGGCATTTTCGGACAGACGAACCAGAGAGGAAAGTTTCGATGTTCGTTATGCTAGGGATGTGTGGCGGACAAACGGACAATGTATTCGGATTCGTCTCGTCGTTCTGAGCAATTTTCATGTAGAAAACATTTTAATCCGAGTTACGGATTATTTTATATGAATTTTCAAAGTTTTAACAATATCCTGGAATTTCTAGAGTTTATTTATATTTTGAAATTAAGCAGTAAAGTACTTTTTATACACAGTACGGGCTAGCTACAGTCAATGACATGTGGGGCTAGGGGGGCGCGTTGACCCAGTCAACAATTGACTGGTCAACTGAAGAATAATGCATGTGGGGCCTACTTGTCATAGGGTCATCTATCAACAGATTGATTTAAACCTTTTGATTAGCAAGTTGGGCCTACTGTCAGTTGCACATCAGGCTAAACAAACTACTAATCTAATTAATACTAATCCTAATCCTAAACTAATTGGACCGGCCCATGTGTATTGGTTGTGCCACGGCTAAGCACATGAGCATGAGCTCCATGGCCAGCTAGGAGCTCCTGGTGGCAGCTTCGGCAGTAGTGGCCGTCGCAGCCAAGGCAACTACAGTGGTATGGATCAAGACGATAGTAGGAGCAGTAATTTGGCAGGAGCAGCGGTGAGCAGCCGCAGCAACAGCAAGCAGGCAGCAGCACCTCGCAACAGCAGTAGAGCAGCAGTTGCGCGCGGCGCATGCGGGCAGCGCGAGCGGCAGCAGTGCAGCGCAAGCGGCGGCCGCGGGCAGTGGCGAGGCGCGACGGATGTGGTGAACGGAGGCGGGGCGCAGCCGCGGCTGACGAGCAGGGGATATGGGGCGGGGCGGGGCTCGCGCGAGCGCTGGGCGCGGTCGGGGCGTGCGGGTGCTACAGCAGGCAGCGGCAGGCGCGTCCAGACACGGCGAGGTACAGGGGCAGGGGCAACGGCCGGAATCGGCATATAAGCAGTGGCTTGAGCTATGGTTAGGCCCTACGGGACGCGGGGAACACGCCGCATCGGACGGGAGCAAGAATGCGAGTGGGGGATGGCCGGAACGACGGCTACGGTGATGTTCGAGTAGCGGTAGCGGCGGCGCTCGACGAAATCGAGCCCGTAGGCTCGGATTCGACGAACCGAGGGAGTAGACGACATCTACACAGCTCCTGGAGCACGCATGCACCCTTAGACGAGGCTAAGTGGCACGATGACGACGTGCCCGTCGGTCATGGCAGACGGCGGCGCTGGTCTCAAGCAGGGGAGGTGGCTATGGTGCACGGGGTGGAACGGGAGGAGGTCGAGGAGGATCGCGAGCTCATAGTGAGGGCGACGACGAGGTCAGATGGCTCGGGGAGGCTCGGACGACGCGGATCGAAGCGGTGGTCGATGGCAGCCGAAGGTGGACGAAGGCGACGGCGCGAGCGATGGAGGGGCGCCGAGCTCGAACTAGTGGTCGTAGCTGACGTAGAAGAACACTGCGGAGCTCCTGGACTAGCCCCAAGCCCGTGGGGACGAAGGTGGCCGCGGGGACGGGGTCAGCTATGGCGTTAGAGGTTTTGGGCGTCGACGAAATCGAGACAAAGAGCGGGCGAGAGGGAGAGTGGGGATGGTCTAGGGTTTCAGCAGAGCAGGGGTATCCTTGTAGGTCGCGAGGGAGCTTCGGATGGCTGGCGCGTGGCCATTGGCGTTGTGGACGTGCACCCTGCGTCCACGGAGGCAAGTGAACAGAGGGGGATGGAGGAGAGGAAAATGGTTCGGGCCTGTAACGGTAAGCGTTGGCCCAAGTGCATATGCACATTTCCCCCCTTTTTCCTTTTCTTCTATTACTTTATTCCTTTTCTGTTTTGCAAAAATGGAGTTGTGCCACATAATTGCTTTACAAAATTTAGTACTGCCATAAGAAGGTTTGATGAGCATTTGAATTCATCTGAAATTTTGCATAAATGCAAATGGATTAAACTGTTGTTTTGGGCACTGTTTTAAAATAGGCTAGGAGCAATTTAACATTTCAAAAATACTGGTTTCTACCTGACAATTAGTTAGTGAACTTCTGTAACCCAACGAACATTTTTGTTTTACAGTTTGAAGAAATAACAATTTAATTTATTTTAAATTTGAAATTGAATTTGGTTTGGATCAAAGTTTGGTTTAGAAAATTGATTGCGTTGACATGGCACCATTAGTGTGTGGTTACTGTTGTTTAGCTACCGGGGTGTTACAAATCTCCTCCACTACAATAAATCTCGTCCCGAGATTTTAGGGGTGGAGTAAAGGGGAAGTTATAAAGACGAATGCCTGAAAGGATCGGCATCGAGTAGTTATCTCAAGGAAGGATATTTTAGAAGCACCAGGACGTATCGAGAGTGCTATATGGAGATTCAACAAGTTTTTTAGCCAGGTAGGCATCCAGCTGATGCCTAAAATAGGTGATGAAGGGGTTCAGAGCAAAGAAGAATAATGTTGCCTCTGATACCGAAATGAAACATGGTGAGGAAGTTAGCTCGTGTATTTCATACGAAGCCGAGTGCCAAGAATAATTCAGAATCAAGGTTGTACAGGAGAGTCAGGTTTCGATCCTGTGAAACTGTGGGTTATGGGTCCACCATGTGGGTTAAAAGTAGGGAGGGCGCTGTCATCTTGCATGATCATGATAGCAAGATAGGTCAGAGGATAGCCTGTCAGTTATGTTGGCAACAAGGTTTGGTACCAAGGGCGAGGGACGAAGAGAACCATTTTCCTGCTCGTAAGACGAGGCGGACCAATAGGCAAAGTTCTTGTCCATCGGTGGTTACCGGAATGTCATCAACAATAGTAACAGGGTCTTACTGACAAGGTTGTACATCGGGGGGGTATTTTATAAGCAGGGAATTATTTCTGCTTATATCATATAGATCACAAGAAGGTTAAACAACCCAATGGAAAGGAAAAAGAAATTATTAGATTAATCAGACCAATGGAAAGGAAAATGTGTTTACACAAGAATTAGGAGTATATCCTTCCCAAGGGAAGCGGAGCAGGATATACATGATATGACAACTAGTTCAAAAGCATTTAGATAAAGGGGGCGAGGGAAGAATCATGATATTACCCATACAACGGTGTTTGGTAATAGATCAAGAAACATTTGACAATGTGCTTCCAATGTTCTTGTTGATAGTCAGGATACCTTAGGCAATGCTTCGAGGTAGCATTAACATGGTGTTCCAAGTAGGGGTTGGAGTAGAGGATCACAAGAAATACTCAAGGAACAATTGCAGGAATAGCAAGGAGTGCAATGTATAATCCAAGACATGATCAAACATGTGTTGGAAAGAAGACAAGGGGGTTGTCAATGATAACTGAAATCATTGAAGGTCAAGGATGGTATTTCTCACCATGAAATTCAATTGTCATCTCAACGGAAGTCGAAATGTTGATGCTGATCACGACACATTTGTCGAGAGGCTCTATGAAGATGCCATCGAGGAGCGACAACATCAAGCAACAGAAGTGAAAGGCTATTGGAACCATGGATACGACACATGTTCAAAATCAAGCTTGTTCTTCGAGGTGAAATGATAAGATGAAGAAGATCGACGTAAGCTCCGCTCATCGTCGAAAAGTTGTGCTCCAGGAATAAGGACCAGGTAGCATAGTTAAAATTAGCACGATAATGATATACTCGATCAGGCTAGGAATGACTTGAAGGACTATTAAACTCACAAGCAACGGAAATAGCTTAGAGCTATTGAATCGGAGTGCGGAATCGATTCACTTATCGGTGTTCTCGAGTGACTAATAACTCGGAACCCGGGGCAATATGAAATCGCTGAGGAGCAATACCAGATGAAGACTCATAGGAAGCAACACAGTTCTTTGTTATTCTCGAGATATCGGAGGGTAATACTCGAAGGAAGGTTAAGATAGAGGTTGCAAAGATGCAGTGATCTACAGAAGACAAATGCTTTAACTTGTCCGAGAAATGGAGTCAAAGGGGAACAATCATGGTCAGAACCACGGTTGCAAAGGATCAAATCCTAGATATAAGATGATCTTATACCAAGGGGATAAGTAATTTTAAGAGAAGCTTCCATGATAAGATCTACATCGTGTCCACGGGCATGAACACAAAGTTCAAGGTCGACTCCCACTTCTTCAATTCATATCATTTCATTTACTTCTCGCTTTCGATGAAGTTGTAGTGTTGAAATTATATCTGGCAAAACACCAGAAGAGTATGACTCGTGAAAACTCTCGGGTTCACACGGATTAGGGAGGGCATAGGTTCAACCCATAGGGGCATCTTAGGAACATATACCACAAACTTCGGAAGTAAACAACACAAGCTTAAAAGCAGAGCATGGTTGACAAAAGGAGAGGATATAATTTACCAAAGGCATTATGTATCTGGAAAAGAACATCACGAGGTTCTTTGATTATGAAGGACACTGTCGGATGATAATCCAATAATGGATCCGGCGATCCACAACGGAGCTGATGTGAGTATCGATATTCAATCAGAAGATGGAATAATGCAGAGGCATCGGATTTTGGAAATATCTGATTAATTCGATGCTTAAGTGCAAAGAAATCATGATTTCAAAAATAGAAGATCAGAAGCAGATGCTCTGATCAAAAGATAAGTAAGTTGAATAGCCTTAGGGATACAATCAACAACAATTTGATTGGTCGAGAAACAACTCTTGGTTAAATGACGTCCAAGCCGGAAGGATGAATTCTATGATCCGA
Organism: Triticum urartu; assembly: GCF_003073215.2. NCBI lineage: Eukaryota > Viridiplantae > Streptophyta > Magnoliopsida > Poales > Poaceae > Triticum > Triticum urartu. The sequence goes on along the minus strand of NC_053022.1, from coordinate 510,743,880 downwards.
CTGAGGATTGCGAGCATCTGCAACATATTGAATCAATGGACTCAAAAGGATAATGACAAAGGAGGCCAATAAGATTACTAGACTTATGGGATTATCCATAATGCAAACAAGCAAGAATTTCAAGAACTACAGGCTGTTGAGGATTATCGAAAGATCGAATAGTATTTCAAAGACTTTTGTGAAACATATGAACAACTGGGGAAAAACAAATCCTTGATATGGTGTGAGGATCAATTTGTCGCTGTATTTAGGTGACAAGGAACTGCAAGGCAGTAGGCACAAAAGGATTCTCGGAACAACGACAAGTATTTCGGGGTATCTTGCAATAACAAGAGCAACTGGGGATGAAGGTATGAGCGACAAGGATATGAAGTTAGTCATAGGGGCTTATCGGTGGTAGGGAATTGCAAACGCGATGAGCACAAGTTATCGGGATAACATCGGAGAGTATCTTCGGAATCTTCTGGTGCAGCAGGAGATCATCTATAATAAGGGGCTCTCTGGGAGAAAGTGGGTACGAGAACCTAATGTCAGAGTTAGTAAAATGTTTAACCTGAATAGATGAGAGATCAAAGTCCCAGAGTATAGGTCAAGGTGTAAAAGATCCTAATACCACCTAATGGTGACGTGGGCCCGTAAGCCGCAAAACCATGTTAGTAAAAGTATTGCAATGTCTAGACTCGACCTCGGCCAAGGAGTGTGGAAGGGGGATTCCTACAGGCAGTCGGCTCTGATACCAACTTGTGACGCCCTCGATTCAATCATACACTAATCATACATGCAAATGTGTACGATCAAGATCAAGGATTCACGGGAAGATATCACAACACAACTCTAGACACAAATTAAAATAATATAAGCTTTATATTACAAGCCAGGGGCCTCGAGGGCTCGAATACATAAGCTCGATTATACAAGAGTCAGCGGAAGCAACAATATCTGAGTACATACATAAGTTAGAAAAGTTTGCCTTAAGAAGGCAAGCACAAAAGCTTCTATGATCGAAAAGGCAAGGCCTCCTGCCTGGGAGCCTCCTAACTACTCCTGGTCATCGTCGGTCTCCACGTACTAGTAGGCATCAGCGGTGGCATCTGGCTCCTGGGCTCCGACATCTGGTTGCATCAACCGGATAGAAGAAGAAAGGGGGAAAAGGGGTAGCAAAGCAACCGTGAGTACTCATCCAAATTACTCGCAAGCAAGGATCTACACTACATATGCAACATTATCAAAGGAAGGCTGTATATGTGGACTGGGCTGCAGAAATGCCAGAATAGAGAGAAGGCCTAGTCCTATCGAAGACTAGCATCTCCAGCATCTTCAAGCATCTTGCAGCATCAGAAGAGATAAGAGTAGCATAAAGTAAAGTAGTAGTAGTGGTATCAACCTCGGCCGGAGATCCTTTCTCGACTCCCTGCGAGAAAGCAATCCCAGAGCCATACTATCCAGTTCTCATCTCCATTTCTCATATCCATTTCTCATCTCAGGTATCCAGTTCTAGCTATATCGATCGGGATACAACTCCAAGTGTCCGTTACCGTAGGATAGGCTATCGATAGATGTTTTCTTCCCTGCAGGGGTGCACCAACTTACCCACCACGCTCGATTAACTCCGGCCGGACACACTTTCCTGGGTCATGCCCGGCCTCGGCCAAACAATACGCCGCAACCCGACCTAGGCTTAACAGAGAGGCCAGCACGCTGGACTAAACCTATGCCCCCAGGGGTCATGGGCCATCTCCCCGGGAACTCCTGCATGTTGCGAGGGCGGCTGGTGAGCAGACCTAGCTACCTCCTTCAACAAGGCAGGCGCTTACGCAGTCCAACCCGGCGTGTGCCGCTCAGTCGCTGACGTCTATTAAGCTTCGGCTGATGCATACGACGCAGAACGCCCATACTATGCCCACGTGATGGTTAGTGCTATCAGGCCAGAGGCCCCTCGGATCAAATATCCAAATCGTGGTGGATTAGGAACGCGCGGTAACAAGCAGAGACTCACGAAAGATGTGACCCCGTTGCCCCGTCTCGAGGACTTGTGACAAGGGCTAGGATGCCCGGCCACGCCTCGTAATTATCTCGCGGGCACCCTCCAGGCCAACCCGTCCCCACATCACTCGCAATTAAGCTCGCGCGGGTACCCTCAGGGCCGACCCGTCTTTCCAAGTAACAGTGGTAAAGTACAAGTATCCGTGTGTCCAAACATCAAGGGGAAAACCCGAGGAATCACCCCCGATGAATTCCACTAGATGTAATCATCAAGGTGAACGTAAGAGGAATCACCCCGAGGTTCACACTTGAGGGGTTGCACGACAGAGTCGTATCGGAAGTGGTTAAGGAGGAAATCACCCTCGATGACCACGACAGAATGACTACACTACAGGGTTAACATCAGAAGTGCTGAAGAGGTTCACCCTCGGTACTCGATAGTAACCCAGTAGTGTCGAGCAACTAAGGGGAAGTGATGTGCGGTGTCGGGGCCTGGTCTTCGATCACGTAGATCGAGTCGTCGATGATGAAGCGGGGGAAACAAGGACAAGTGGGGGTCACTGATGGATCACTAACCAACCTATACTAAGCAGTTTAGGATAAGCAGATAAGGTACAACAGCAGATACAAAAGCAGGCTATGCATCAGAATAGGAGCAAACAATAACAGTAGCAAAATCTAATGCAAGCATGAGAGAATGGAATGGGCGATATTGGGATGATCAAAGGGGGGGCTTGCCTGGTTGCTCTGGCAAGGGGGGGTCGTCGTCGACGTAGTCGATCACGGCAGCATCGGCAGCCATCACGGGGTCTACCGAAGAGAAGAGGGGGGAGAAACAGTAAATACATAGCAAGAAAGTGCATAACAGGACAACAGGCAGAGCTAGACGTGTTCTAACGCGGTGCTACACGTTATCAGCGAAGGGGGGTAACATTCGGTAATGCTTTCCCGAAGTTTGGCATTTTCGGACAGACGAACCAGAGAGGAAAGGTTCGATGTTTGCTATGCTAGGGATGTGTGGCGGATGAACGGACCGCGTATTCGGATTCGTCTCGTCGTTTTGAGCAATTTTCATGTAGAAAACATTTTAATCCAACTTACGGATTATTTTATATGAATTTTCAAAGTCTTAACAATATCCTGGAATTTCTAGGAGTTTATTTATATTTTGAAATTAAGCAGTAAAGTACTTTTTATGCACAGCAAGGGCTAGCCATAGTCAATGACATGTGGGGCTAGGGGGGTGCGTTGACCCAGTCAACAATTGACTGGTTAACAATTGACTGGTCAACTGAAGAATAATGCATGTGGGGCCTGCTTGTCACAGGGTCGTCTATCAACAGATTGATTTAAACCTTTTGATTAGCAAGTTGGGCCTACTGTCAGTTGCACATCGGGCTAAACAAACTACTAATCTAATTAATACTAATCCAAATCCTAAACTAATTGGACCGGCCCATGTGTATTGGTTGTGCCACGGCTAAGCACATGAGCATGAGCTCCATGGCCGGCTAGGAGCTCCTGGTGGCAGCTTCGGCAGTAGTGGCCGTCGCAGCCAAGGCAACTACAGTGGTATGGATCCACACAATAGTAGGAGCAGTAATTTGGCAGGAGCAGCGGTGAGCAGCCGCAGCAACAGCAAGCACGCAGCAGCGCCTCGCAACAGTAGCAGAGCAGCAGTTGCGCGCGGCGCATGCGGGCAGCGCGAGCGGAAGTAGTGTAGCGCAAGCGGCGGCCGCGGGCAGTGGCGAGGCGCGGCGGATGTGGTGAACAGAGGCGGGGCGCAGCCGCGGCCGACGAGCAGGGGATACGGGGCGGGGCGGGGCTCGCGCGAGCGCTGGGCGCGGTCGGGCCGTGCGGGTGCTACAGCAGGCAGCGGCAGGCGCGTCCAGACGCGGCGAGCTACAGGGGCAGCGGCAACAGTCGGAATCGGCATATAAGCAGTGGCTTGGGCTATGGTCGGCCCTACGGGACGCGGGGAACACGCCGCATTGGACGGGAGCAAGAACGCGAATGGGGGATGGCCGGAACGACGGCTACGGCGACGTTCGAGTAGCGGTAGCGGCAGCGCTCGACAAAATCGAGCCTGCAGGCTCGGATTCGACGAACCGAGGGAGTAGACGACATCTACACAGCTCCTGGAGCACGCACGCACCCTCAGACGAGGCTAAGTGGCACGACAACGACGTGCCCGTCGGTCATGGCGGACGGCGGCGCTGGTCTCAAGCAGGGGAGGTGGCTACGGTGCATGGGGTGGAACGGGAGGAGGTCGAGGAGGATCGCGAGCTCACAGTGAGGGCGAAGACGAGGTCAGATGGCTCGGGGAGGCTCGGACGACGCGGATCGAAGCGGTGGTCGATGGTAGCCGAAGGTGGACGAAGGCGACGGCGCGAGCGATGCAGGGGCGCTGAGCTCGAACGAGTGGTCGTAGCTGACGTAGAAGAACACTGCGGAGCTCCTGCACTAGCCCCAAGCCCGTGGGGACGAAGGTGGCCGCGGGGATGGGATCAGCTATGGCGTCAGAGGTTTCAGGCGTCGACGAAATCAAGACAAAGAGTGGGCGAGAGGGAGAGTGGGGATGGTCTAGGGTTTCAGCAGAGCAGGGGTATCCTTGTAGGTCGCCAGGGAGCTTCGGATGGCTGCCGCATGGCCATTGGCGCCGTGGACGTGCACCCTGCGTCCACGGAGGCAAGTGAACAGAGGGGGAAGGAGGAGAGGAAAATGGGTCGGGCCTTTAACAGTAAGCGTTGGCCCAAGTGCATATGCACATTTCCCCCCTTTTTCCTTTTCTTCTATTACTTTATTCCTTTTCTGTTTTGCAAAAATGGAGTTGTGCCACATAATTACTTTACAAAATTTAGTACTGCCATAAGAAGGTTTGATGAGCATTTGGATTCATCTGAAATTTTGCATAAATGCAAATGGATTAAACGGTTGTTTTGGGCACTGTTTTAAAATAGGCTAGGAGCAATTTAACATTTCAAAAATACTGGTTTCTACCTGACAATTAGTTAGTGAACTTCTGTAACCCAATGAACATTTTTGTTTTACAGTTTGAAGAAATAACAATTTATTTTATTTTAAATTTGAAATTGAATTTGGTTTGGATCAAAGTGTGGTTTAGAAAATTGATTGCGATGACATGGCACCATTAGTGTGTGGTTATTGTTGTTTAGCTACCGGGGTGTTACAGTGGACATGGATCCTCTGACATGGCTATCACTGCCTTGCCCTGCCTTTCCTTCACTGACAGGTGGGACCCACGCTTATGGGCCCCACATGTCAGTGACAGAATGGTAGGATTGTTTGCGTCAGGGGATCCTCATCCCCCCGACATGCCCCTCATCCCTCTCGGCCCCACCGCTCCCTGCCTTTGTGTGCATGATATGCGAGCCAGCTGAACTGCGGCGACCATCAACTTTCTACCACAGACACACCCGATTGGACGCGGTTTGCCTGCTCCGCTGTTGTGCTCCGATCTGTACTCCCGCACCATCGAATTTTCATCCAGCGGCTCTGACACATTTCGTCTCGGGCATCAATCCTTAGCTGGAGTACTTATGTACTACAGGTAGTACCCGCCGGTGTGGCCATCTATGCCTCATAACGCCCCGACGCCCAGCTGTGGCACCCTCGCCACGGCCACGCCACCACCGGCCGGTTCATCTCGAACGAGTGAGTCACAAACCACGCCACCACCATGAGAATGAAATGTGGGCCAGCCGCATTTAAGGTCCGCATGTCATTGACTCATAGGTCGGGCACTAAGCCACTGAAGTTCGGTCCCGTGGGCCCCGAGAGGGAAATGTAACTCCTGCGGCAGGCCTTGTGGTGCTCCCGCAGTATGAGCTCGTGCCAAAACTGGAATTTGTTTCTTACTACTACCAACTAGTACTAGTAAGGTACACGTGCATTGCACACATGAGATTCTGGTGGTTTGTGCATTATGCTTCTACATGTGGAGCTTTCTGGATTCTAACATGTGGCAAAATCTGGTGGAATGTAAGGTTAGGAAAGTTTGATTAACTCAAGTGAGTGTTTGGTTCAAGCCACACCTTAGGCAAGCCACACTAAGGCCCCACATGACATACACACACAAAATGTGGCAAGATTCCCTTAGGCTTGCCAACTTGTGGCTCTCATTTTGAAGAACTAATAACTTTGCCTAAGCTTAGTTGTGGCAAAGTTAGTCATGAATTCAGTTCAGCCATGGAGTCTTCTAGATTATACATGTGGCGGAATCTGGTGGATGATATCCAACGGCCAGTAGTGCTCGGATTGGCTTCATCCAACGACCAACTTTCAAAGTTTTTCACACACTATATAGGGGGTATAGATATAGATGTGCCGGTCCGTTGCAATGGATCCAAAGTATATCTATTTAATGGAGTGCACTCTAAACACATTATCTATTTATTTTTCTCTAACCTTCCGTAGCCATGCAACCAAGCCACATAAGCTTCATGGGTGCCCCCCACATCATATTATTCATACTACATTGATTGGAAAAAAAATATAAATCACCCAAAACAAGATCTTCCCATTTTTTGTTCCTACGATGTTGTGCCGTGCACGTACCTACTAGTTGTATAGTGGTAGTACTAGTAATATAGTATTAGGAGTACAAACTTGGTACTAGTAGGAGTAGTACTAGTACGGAATGCTCCTACTCTATCATCGAGCCCCGTCTGACACCAAATTTCTTGGCTTCTGTGCTACAGCTAGATCTTCCCCTCGTTTCTGTTTTCCAACCAGGCGGCGGGCGGGGTGTCGGTTTGCTCAACGGCGGTCCCACATGAAAGTGAAAATGCTAGGCAACACACCTTCCCTAAGCTATGTGTCGTGCCGGATGGGCCATGTTGTACTCCCGATTCCCGGGCGTGTGGGGGTGCGACGCGAATGCGCAGGCCTTTTCCTTTTACCAGCAATGTGCCCATGCGTTGCGACGGATCTAAAGTAGTAGAATAGTAGTATTTGTTCACAAACTTGAAAGAAATCACTATTGTTTTGATCTACTCCTAATATATTACTCCCTCTGTACCTAAATATTTGTCTTTTTGAGATTTCAAATGGACTATCACATACGGATTATATAGACATATTCTAGTGTTTCTAGCAAGATGCCCGCGCGTTGCACGAAGTTGATGGAAAAGGTAAGCACAACTTATAAATTGACGGATGGAGTACTAGTTACAGTGATGCATATAATTAAGCAAAGGGATCGCACATGTCGGTGTTGACTGGAATGAGAATGCAACAGCACAATAAGAATTAAGGCCACGATGATGCGATCATAGTGGTGGTTACAGAAGGCAAGAAGAAAGATGGATCCACGAACGTGCGACCTCCTCCTCAACTTAGTGCGCCGGGCCACCGACCGGCGGCTAAGGAGCGGCGGCTTTTGTGTCGAGGTCGAGGTGCTTCTCAGCAAAGGCATCCAAGGCTTCCAGCCAGTTGAGGAAGGCCAACCTCGTAGCGTCCTCACTGGCATTGTAGATACCTATGTACACGATTTTCTCGTACACGTGGATGCGTAGGTTGATGAATTCTTGCAGGGCGAGGCGCCTCGCGGCGAGCGCGACCTCCAGGTGGACATTCTTCATGGCGTCGGCGGGCAGTCGCAGGGCCACCAATGCTTGAAAGAGGTTCCGGCCATGGAGGCTGATTAGGGTGGCAGGCAATGAGGAGCCCGGGCGCGTGGGCTGGAGGAGTACGGTGATGTCGTCCGCGAGCTTCTTGATGACGGTGAACTTTTTGCTGGTGTCAACGATCATCTGGTCCAACTGAGAGTCGTAGTTGGCGTCGACGGCGGCCATCCACCAGCCAGTCTCCAACACCGTCTGGAGACGATCCTCGGCGCCATGCCGCAGGCTGGCGTCGTGGACCATCTGGCGCAGCCGCTGGCCGCTCATGCGCATCACCACCATGGGTCTAGAGTGAGCTCTTTTGCGCTTAGTGTAGGTGCTTAGGCAAATGCTTCGGTCTGTACGATGTGGTAGATGCATTGGAATGGAGGGGCGCCTTTATATGAGGGCAATGAGGGCAAACTGCGTTGCATTCACATCGTGCAGCCTCTTTTCCCGGACCTCCTCCCATTACTTCCCTCATGCATTAATTGAAGGAGGATGCATTGGTCGTTCAACATATCGGGAACTGCTACTCCCTCCCTCGTCTGCATTAAAGCCGTATTGGGAACTGCGCCGCCCGCTGTCAAATCGAATACTCCCTCCTTCTAGGTGAGTATTAGGTCATCTTATGAAAACCACTCGTTTCTTCACACTATATACGTACAATATATATGGCCAACATCATATAGCCAGCAGTTTAGTTGTCAAAGCATTTCAGGGTGCTTAGTTTTGTCAAAGAATTCCAGGGTGCTTAGTTTTATTTGAGGGGTGGGTTCTGCACTTGTGCTGGACACCATTATTGTGACAAGCCTTTTAAATAGTACTATATGCATAATTTGGCGACGAGCGCTCTCTATATGTACCACCTTTTTTTAATTTCAAGTTTTGCTCCATGGCGCAATCCATCGATACTACTACTGTACAAAAGTGGAGTATATACATTTTTTAAAAGGCTAGAGGGCGGGGCAGTCTAGCTCGGTCGGTTTCACGAGAGGCGAGGGCCTTTGTGATTTGACAGCTCATTAGTGTTGTCAAATCGAATAGTACTGCGCCGCCCGCTGCACGCCCGGCGCCTCCATTAAACCCCTCCGTTAAACTCGCATGCAAACCGAGAATCCTACTCCGGCCACACGTCCGTTCATGAGCGGGCCGGAATTAAACGCAACACCGGCCGAGCTCCTCCCGTCCGCCCTTAGTTTAAACGAGGCCAGATGCCGACCAAGCTCCTACCGTCCGCCCTCTATTGACATGAGGCCAGACAGACAACGGGCAAGAATCGCACCCCTCCGCCGCTTCCCCATCTACTCCTTCACCATTTTCTCCACTCTTCCGATGGTTTCCGATGAGCCGTTCACCGGCATATTACCCGGCTGGGTGGCCCGCCGAGCCCTTCGGATACGGGCGAGGCCGCTCGGTGCTTCACCAACCTCGCTTGGCCTGACGGAGCCAGTTGCCGCCCCAAGCAGGCGCGTGGTTCAGCAACTCGCTGCTCCAGTTCAGCTCGATGAGGAGTGGCGAGTTGCTCCACGCCGGCATGGCGGCGAGCACGCCGGTACGGGCACCATCGCTGCCGCGTCGTACTACGCCACAAGTGTCTGTGGTGGCCGCGCCTCCCGTGTCTGTGGGCACGCCTCCCGTGACTGCGGCAGCGCCATGCAGGCAGAGTGTAGGATCGGTAGTATGTCTAGAGGGGGGGTGATTAGACTACTTGATCAAATAAAAATCTATCCTTTTCCCAATTTTAGTTCTTGGCAGATTTTAGCTATCTTAGCACAAGTCAAGCAATCTCCACACAATTCAAGCAAGCATGCAAAGAGTATATGAGCAGCGGAAAGTAAAGCATGCAACTTGCAAGAATGTAAAGGGAAGGGTTTGGAGGATTCAAACGCAATTGGAGACACGGATGTTTTTGGCGTGGTTCGGATAGGTGGTGCTATCGTACATCCACGTTGATGGAGACTTCAACCCACGGAGGGTAACGGTTGCGCGAGTCCACGGAGGGCTCCACCCATGAAGGGTCCACGAAGAAGCAACCTTGTCTATTCCATCACGGTCGTCGCCCACGAAGGACTTGCCTCACTAGCGGTAGATCTTCATGAAGTAGGCGATCTCCTTGCCCTTACAAACTCCTTGGTTCAACTCCACAATCTTGTCGGAGGCTCCCAAGTGAAACCTAGCCAATCTAGGAGACACCACTCTCCAAGAAGTAACAAATGGTGTGTTGATGATGAACTCCTTGCTCTTGTGCTTCAAATGATAGTCTCCCCAACACTCAACTCTCTCTCACAGGATTTAGATTTGGTGGAAAGAAGATTTGAGTGGAAAGCAACTTGGGGAAGGCTAGAGATCAAGATTCATATGGTAGGAATGGAATATCTTGAGCTCAACACAAGGGTAGGTGGTTCTCTCTCAGAAAATGTGTATTGGAAGTGAAGATCTATTCTGATGGCTCTCTCCACGAATGAAGAGTGGGTGGAGGGGTATATATTGTTGGGGAACGTTGCAGAAAACAAAAATTTTCCTACGGTTTCACCAAGATCCATCTAGGAGTTCATCTAGCAACGAGTGATTGGATTGCATCTACATACCTTTATAGATCACGCGTGGAAGCGTTCAAAGAACGGGGATGAGGAAGGCATACTCGATGTGATCCAAATCACCGGAGATCCTAGCACCGAACGGACGGCACCTCCGCGTTCAACACATGTACGGTCAGCATAACGTCTCCTTCTTCTTGATCCAGCAAGGGGAAAGGAGAGGTTGAGGAAGATGGCTCCAACAGCAGCACGACGGCGTGATGGTGATGGAGCTGCAGTACTCCGGCAGGGCTTCGCCAAGCACTATGGAGGAGGAGGAGGTGTTGGAGAGGGAGAGGGAGGCACCAAAGGCAAGGGTTAAGAAGTCCTCCATCTCCCCACTATATATAGGAGGGCCAAGGGGGGTGCGCCGGCCCTAGGAGATCTAATCTCCTAGGGGGATGCGGCCAAGGGGAGGAATCCCTCCTCCCCAAGGCACCTAGGAGGTGCCTTCCCCTCCTAGGACTCTTCCTCCCTTGAAACCCTAGGCGCATGGGCCTCTTGGGGCTGGTGCCCTTGGCCCATGTAGGCCAAGGCGCACCCCCTACAGCCCATGTGGCCCCCCGGGACAGGTGGCCCCACCCGGTGGACCCCCGAGACCCCTCCGGTGGTCCCGGTACAATACCGGTGACCCCGAAACTTGTCCCGATGCCTGAAATAGCACTTCCTATATATAATTCTTTACCTCCGGACCATTCCGAAACTCCTCGTGACATCCGGGATCTCATCCGGGACTCCGAACAACATTCGGGTTACTGCATATACATATCCCTACAACCCTAGCGTCACCGAACCTTAAGTGTGTAGACCCTACGGGTTCGGGAGACATGTAGACATGACCGAGATCGCTCTCCGGTCAATAACCAACAGCGGGATCTGGATACCCATGTTGGCTCCCACATGCTCCTTGATGATCTCATCGGATGAACCATGATGTCGAGGATTCAAGCAACCCCGTATACAATTCCCTTTGTCAATCGGTATGTTACTTGCCCGAGATTCGATCGTCGGTATCCCAATACCTCGTTCAATCTCGTTACCGGCAAGTCACTTTACTCGTACCGTAATGCATGATCCCATGACCAGACACTTGGTCACTTTGAGCTCATTATGATGATGCATTACCGAGTGGGCCCAGTGATACCTCTCCGTCATACGGAGTGACAAATCCCAGTCTTGATCCGTGTCAACCCAACAGACACTTTCGGAGATACCCGTAGTATACCTTTATAGTCACCCAGTTATGTTGTGACGTTTGGCACACCCAAAGCACTCCTACGGTATCCGGGAGTTACACGATCTCATGGTCTAAGGAAAAGATACTTGACATTGGAAACCTCTAGCAAATGAACTATACGATCTTGTGCTATGTTTAGGATTGGGTCTTGTCCATCACATCATTCTCCTAATGATGTGATCTCGTTATCAATGACATCCAATGTCCATGGTCCGGAAACCATGACTATCTGTTGATCAACGAGCTAGTCAACTAGAGGCTTACTAGGGATGTGTTGGTGTCTATTATTCACACATGTATTACGATTTCCAGATAATACAATTATAGCATGAATAAAGACAATTATCATGAACAAGGAAATATAATAATAATGCTTTTATTATTGCCTCTAGGGCATATATCCAACAGTGTCCCACTTGCACTAGAGTCAATAATCTAGTTACATTGTGATGAATCGAACACCCATGGAATTCTGGTGTTGATCATGTTTTGCTCTAGGGAGAGGTTTAGTCAACGGATCTGCTACATTCAGGTCCGTATGTACTTTACAAATATCTATGTCTCCATTTTGAACATTTTCACGAATGGAGTTGAAGCGACGCTTGATGTGCCTTGTCTTCTTGTGAAACCTGGGCTCCTTGGCAAGAGCAATAGCTCCAGTGTTGTCACAGAAGAGCTTGATCTGCCCCGACGCATTGGGTATGACTCCTAGGTCGGTGATGAACTCCTTCACCCAAATTGCTTCATGTGCTGCCTCCGAGGCTGCCATGTACTCCGCTTCACATGTAGATCCCGCCATGACGCTGTGCTTGCAACTGCACCAGCTTACTGCCCCACCATTCAAAATATACACGTATCCGGTTTTGTGACTTAGAGTCATCCAGATCTGTGTCGAAGCTAGCGTCGACGTAACCCTTTACGACGAGCTCTTCGTCACCTCCATAAACGAGAAACATTTCCTCAGTCCTTTTCAGGTACTTCAGGATATTCTTGACCGCTGTCCAGTGTTCCTTGCCGGGATTACTTTGGTACCTTCCTACCAAACTTACGGCAAGGTTTACATCAGGTCTGGTACACAGCATGGCATACATAATAGAACCTATGGCTGAGGCATAGGGGATGACACTCATCTCTTCTATATCTTCTGCTGTAGTCGGACATTGAGCTGAGCTCAATTTCACACCTTGTAACACAGGCAAGAACCCCTTCTTAGACTGATCCATATTGAACTTCTTCAATATCTTATCAAGGTATGTGCTTTGTGAAAGACCTATGAGGCATCTTGATCTATCTCTGTAGATCTTGATGCCTAATATATAAGCAGCTTCTCCAAGGTCCTTCATTGAAAAACTCTTATTCAAGTAGGCCTTTATGCTATCCAAGAGTTCTATATCATTTCCCATCAAAAGTATGTCATCTACATATAATATGAGAAATGCTACAGAGCTCCCACTCACTTTCTTGTAAACGCAGGCTTCTCCACAAGTCTGTGTAAACCCAAACGCTTTGATCATCTCATCAAAGCGAATGTTCCAACTCCGAGATGCTTGCACCAGCCCATAAATCGAGCGTTGGAGCTTGCATACCTTGTCAGCATTCTTAGGATCGACAAAACCTTCTGGCTGCATCATATACAATTCTTCCTTAAGGAAACCATTAAGGAATGCCGTTTTGACGTCCATTTGCCATATCTCATAATCATAGAATGCGGCAATTGCTAACATGATTCGGACGTACTTTAGCTTCGCTACCAGTGAGAAAGTCTCATCGTAGTCAACCCCTTGTACTTGTCGATAACCCTTAGCGACAAGCCGAGCTTTATAGATGGTCACATTACCATCCGCGTCTGTCTTCTTCTTAAAGATCCATTTATTTTCTATGGCTCGCCGCTCTACGGGCAAGTCAGTCAAAGTCCATACTTCGTTTTCATACATGGATCCTATCTCGGATTTCATGGCTTCCAGCCATTTGTCGGAATCCGGGCCCGCCATCGCTTCTTCATAGTTCGAAGGTTCACCGTTGTCTAACAACATGATTTCCAAGACAGGGTTGCCGTACCACTCTGGTGCGGAATGTGTCCTTGTGGACCTACGAATTTCAGTAGGAGCTTGGTCAGAAGTATCTTGATCATCATCATTAACTTCCTCTCTAGTCGGTGCAGACACCTCAGGAACATTTTCTTGAGTTGTGCCCTTTTCCGGTTCAAGAGGTAGTACTTCATCAAGTTCTACTTTCCTCCCACTTACTTCTTTCAAGAGAAACTCTTTCTCTAGAAAGGATCCATTCTTGGCAACAAAGATCTTGCCTTCGGATATTAGGTAGAAGGTATACCCAATAGTTTCTTTAGGGTATCCTATGAAGACGCATTTTTCCGATTTGGGTTCAAGCTTTTCAGGTTGAAGTTTCTTGACATAAGCATCGCATCCCCAAAAGTTTAGAAACGACAGCTTAGGTTTCTTCCCAAACCATAATTCAAACGGTGTCGTCTCAACGGATTTCGACGGAGCCCTATTTAAAGTGAATGCGGCAGTCTCTAAAGCATAGCCCCAAAAAGATAGCGGTAAATCGGCAAGAGACATCATAGATCGCACCATATCCAATAGAGTGCGATTACGACGTTCGGACACACCATTATGCTGAGGTGTTCCAGGCGGCGTGAGTTGTGAAACTATTCCACATTTTCTTAAGTGTGTGCCAAACTCGTGACTCAAGTATTCTCCTCCACGATCTGATCGTAGGAACTTGATTTTCCTGTCACGTTGATTCTCAACCTCACTCTGAAATTCCTTGAACTTTTCAAAGGTTTCAGACTTGTGTTTCATTAAGTAGACATACCCATATCTACTTAAGTCATCAGTGAGGGTGAGAACATAACGATAGCCACCGCGAGCCTCAACACTCATTGGACCGCACACATCAGTATGTATGATTTCCAATAAGTTGGTTGCTCGCTCCATTGTTCCTGAGAACGGAGTCTTGGTCATTTTACCCATGAGGCATGGTTCGCACGTGTCAAATGATTCGTAATCAAGAGACTCTAAAAGTCCATCAGCATGGAGCTTCTTCATGCGTTTGACACCTATGTGACCAAGGCGGCAGTGCCACAAGTATGTGGGACTATCATTATCAACCTTGCATCTTTTGGTACTCACACTATGAACATGTGTAGCATTACGCTCGAGATTCATTAAGAATAAACCATTCACCATCGGAGCATGACCATAAAACATATCTCTCATATAAATAGAACAACCATTATTCTCGAATTTAAATGAGTAGCCATCTCGTATTAAACGAGATCCTGATACAATGTTCATGCTCAAACTTGGCACTAAATAACAATTATTGAGGTTTAAAACTAATCCCGTAGGTAAATGAAGAGGCAGCGTGCCGACGGCGATCACATCGACCTTGGAACCATTCCCGACGCGCATCGTCACCTCGTCCTTCGCCAGTCTCTGTTTATTCCGCAGCTCCCGTTTTGAGTTACAAATGTGAGCAACTGCACCGGTATCAAATACCCAGGAGCTACTATGAGTACTGGTAAGGTACACATCAATTACATGTATATCACATATACCTTTTGCTTTGCCGGCCTTCTTGTCCGCTAAGTATTTGGGGCAGTTCCGCTTCCAGTGACCACTCTCCTTGCAATAAAATCACTCAGTCTCGGGCTTGGGTCCATTCTTTGGCTTCTTCCCGGCAGCTTGCTTGCCGGGCGCGGCAACTCCCTTGCCGTCCTTCTTGAAAGCTTTCTTTCCCTTGCCCTTCTTGAACTTAGTGGTTTTATTCACCATCAACACTTGATGTTCCTTTTTGACTTCTACCTCTGCTGATTTCAGCATTGCAAATACTTTAGAAATGGTCTTTTCCATCCCCTGCATATTGAAGTTCATCACAAAGCTCTTGTAGCTTGGTGGAAGTGACTGAAGGATTCTGTCAATGACCGCGTCATCCGGGAGATTAACTCCTAGCTGAGTCAAGCGGTTATGCAACCCAGACATAGTGAGTATGTGCTCACTGACAGAACTGTTTTCCTCAATCTTACAGCTGAAGAATTTGTCGGAGACTTGATATCTCTCGACCCGGGCATGAGCTTGGAAAACCATTTTCAGCTCTTCGAACATCTCATATGCTCCGTGTCTCTCAAAACGCTTTTGGAGCCTCGGCTCTAAGCTGTAAAGCATGCCGCACTGAACGAGGGAGTAGTCATCGGTACGTGCCTGCCAAGCGTTTATAACGTCTTGTTCTGCAGGGAGAACAAGTGCGTCACCCAGCGGTGCTTGTAGGACATAATCTTTCTTGGCAGCTATGAGGATGATCCTCAGGTTCCGGACCCAGTCCGTGTAGTTGCTGCCATCGTCTTTCAGCTTGGTTTTCTCTAGGAACGCGTTGAAGTTGAGGACTACGTTGGCCATTTGATCTACAAGACATATTGTAAATATTTTAGACTAAGTTCATGATAAATAAGTTCATCTAATCAAATTATAATGAACTCCCACTTAGATAGACATCCCTCTTCTAGTCATCTAAGTATAACATGATCCGAGTTAGCTAGGCCGTGTCCGATCATCACGTGAGACGGACTAGTCAACGTCGGTGAACATCTTCATGTTGATCGTATCTTCTATACGACTCATGCTCGACCTTTCGGTCTTCTGTGTTCCGAGGCCATGTCTGTACATGCTAGGCTCGTCAAGTCAACCTAAGTGTTTGCATGTGTAAATCTGTCTTTCACCCGTTGTATGTGAACGTTAGAATCTATCACACCCGATCATCACGTGGTGCTTCGAAACAACGAACTATCGCAACGGTGCACAGTTAGGGGGAACACTTTCTTGAAATTATTATGAGGGATCATCTTATTTACTACCATCGTTCTAAGAAAACAAGATGAAAAACATGATAAACATCACATGCAATCAAAATAATAATAGTGACATGATATGGCCAATATCACATAGCTCCTTTGATCTCCATCTTGGGGCTCCATGATCATCTTGTCACCGGCATGACACCATGATCTCCATCATTGTGTCTCCATGAAGTTTCTCGCCAACTATTACTTCTACTACTATGGCTAACGCGTTTAGTAATAAAGTAAAGTAATTTACATGGCGTTTCTCAATGACACGCAAGTCATACAAAAAATAAAGGCAACTCCTATGGCTCGTGCCGGTTGTCATACTCATCGACATGCAAGTCGTGATTCCTATTACAATAGCATGAACATCTCATACATCACATATAGATCATTCATCATTCATCACAACTTTGGCCATATCATATCACAAAGCACTTGCTGCAAAAACAAGTTAGACGTCCTCTAATTGTTGTTGCAAGTTTTACGTGGCTGAAGTAGGGTTCTAGCAAGAACGTTTTCTTACCTACGTGAAAGCCACAACGTGATTTATCAACTTCTATTTACCCTTCATAAGGACCCTTTTCATCGAATCCGCTCCAACTAAAGTGGGAGAGACAGACACCCGCCAGCCACCTTTATGTAACTTGTGCATGTTAGTCGGTGGAACCGGTCTCACGTAAGCGTACGTGTAAGGTTGGTCCGGGACGCTTCATCCCACAATACCGTTGAAGCAAGATAAGACTAGTAGTGGCAAGAAAGTTGACAACATCAACGCCCACAACAAATTGTGTTCTACTCGTGCAAGAGAACTACGCATAGACCTAGCTCATGATGCCACTGTTGGGGAACGTTGCAGAAAACAAAAATTTTCCTACAGTTTCACCAAGATCCATCTAGGAGTTCATCTAGCAACGAGTGATTGGATTGCATCTACATACCTTTGTAGATTATGCGCGGAAGCGTTCAAAGAACGGGGATGAGGAAGGCGTACTCGACGTGATCCAAATCACCGGAGATCCTAGCAACGAACGGACGGCACCTCCGGGTTCAACACACGTACGGTTAGCGTAACGTCTCCTTCTTCTTGATCCAGCAAGGGAAAAGGAGAGGTTGAGGAAGATGGCTCCAACAGCAGCACGACGGCGTGGTGGTGATGGAGCTGCAGTACTTCGGCAGGGCTTCGCCAAGCACTATGGAGGAGGAGGAGGTGTTGGAGAGGGAGAGGGAGGCACCAAAGGCAAGGGGTAAGAAGTCCTCCATCTCCCCACTATATATAGGAGGGCCAAGGGGGGGCGCCGGCCCTAGGAGATCTAATCTCCTAGGGGGTGCGGCCAAGGGGAGGAATCCCTCCTCCCCAAGGCACCTAGGAGGTGCCTTCCCCTCCTAGGACTCTTCCTCCCTTGAAACCCTAGGCGCATGGGCCTCTTGGGGCTGGTGCCCTTGGCCCATGTAGGCTAAGGCGCACCCCCTACAGCCCATGTGGCCCCCCGTGATAGGTGGCCCCACCCGGTGGACCCGCGAGACCCCTCTGGTGGTCCCGGTACAATACCGGTGACCCCGAAACTTGTCCCGATGCCCGAAATAGCACTTCCTATATATAATTATTTACCTCCGGACCATTCCGGAACTCCTCGTGACGTCCGGGATCTCATCCGGGACTCCGAACAACATTCGGGTTACTGCATATACATATCCCTACAACCCTAGCGTCACTGAACCTTAAGTGTGTAGACCCTACGGGTTCGGGAGACATGTAGACATGACCGAGATCGCTCTCCGGTCAATAACCAATAGTGGGATCTGGATACCCATGTTGGCTCCCACATGCTCCTCGATGATCTCATCGGATGAACCATGATGTCGAGGATTCAAGCAACCCCGTATACAATTCCCTTTGTCAATCGGTATGTTACTTGCCCGAGATTCGATCGTCGGTATCCCAATATCTCATTCAATCTCGTTACCGGCAAGTCACTTTACTCGTACCGTAATGCATGATCCCGTGACCAGACACTTGGTCAGTTTGAGCTCATTATGATGATGCATTACCGAGTGGGCCCAGTGATACCTCTCCATCATACGGAGTGACAAATCCCAGTCTTGATCCGTGTCAACCCAACAGACACTTTCGGAGATACCCGTAGTATACCTTTATAGTCACCCAGTTACGTTGTGACATTTGGCACACCCAAAGCACTCCTACGTTATCCGGGAGTTACACGATCTCATGGTCTAAGGAAAAGATACTTGACATTGGAAAACTCTAGCAAACGAACTATACGATCTTGTGCTATGTTTAGGATTGGGTCTTGTCCATCACATCATTCTCCTAATGATGTGATCTCGTTATCAATGACATCCAATGTCCATGGTCAGGAAACCATGACTATCTGTTGATCAACGAGCTAGTCAACTAGAGGCTTACTAGGGACATGTTGGTGTCTATTATTCACACATGTATTATGATTTCTGGATAATACAATTATAGCATGAATAAAGACAATTATCATGAACAAGGAAATATAATAATAATGCTTTTATTATTGCCTCTAGGGCATATATCCAACATATATAGCCTCCACGCAAAATCTAACCGTTACACACAATCTGCCAAACTCGGTGGGACCGAATCGTTAAGCTCGGTCGGACCGATTTAGCAAATCTAGTGACCGTTAGGATTTTCGGTGGGACTGAGATGCAACTCGGTTGGACCGATATGGTTAGGGTTCGGGCATAACGTAATCTTGGTGTGACCGATTACACAAACTCGGTGAGACCGATTTTGGTAATAAGCTAACCAGAGAGTTGGTTAGGTAAACTCGGTGGGACCAATTCGCTCTTTTCGGTGAGACCGAAATGTTACGAAAGGGAAACAGTGAGTTTACATTGCAATCTCGGTGGGACCGATCACTCACTTCGGTTGGACCGAAACATTATGAAGGGAAATAGAGAAATTGCAATCCCATCTCGGTGAGACCGAGATCCCTATCAGTGAAACCGATTTGCTAGGGTTTGTGGCAGTGGCTAAGACAAATGAAACTCGGTGGCTCCGGATGGAAAGAATCGATGGGGCCGAGTTTGACTTTTGGTTTAGGTCATATGTGGATATGGAAAGGTAGTTGAGGATTTTGGAGCATATCACTAAGCACATGAAGCAAGAGGCTCATTAAGCAACACCTCATCCCTCCTTAATAGTATTGGCTTTTCCTATGGAGTCAATGTGATCTTGGATCACTAAAATACAAAATGTAGAGTCTTGTCCTTGAAGTTTGAGCCAATCCTTTGTCCTTATAATTTTGAGGGATCCACTTTCCTCATCCATGCCATCCATTGAGCTTTTCTGAAATATTCATCTTGGAATAATGTTAGCTCAATGAGCTATATGTTGTTAGGAATTACCAAAACCACCCAGGGATAGTTGCACTTACAATCTCCCCCTTTTTGGTAATTGATGACAACATATAGATCAAAGCTTCGACAAATGATAATAAGAATGAAATATATCGTCGCTTTGAGAAGTATGTGATAAGTAAGAGCTCCCCCTAAATTTGTGCATATTTTAAGATTTGCTTTGGACTGCAAATGCACAAAGAGTTAGAATCATGGGTTACTCTTCCATGTCACATACATCTTGGTGGAGCGCTCAAAATGATAAGAATTAAATACATGCACTCATCACCAAGCAAAGTGAATGATCAAAATAAGGATAAACTGATAATAACATCTAACAAGCAGTAAGTGTAGCTTATGATCAAACACATGATCATCAATGTCTCACAAATTACGGCATAGTATCTCAAGCACTCAAAAGCAAATAAAGTTCAACCAAGAAGACAAGAGAGAACAAATGCAAACTCTCTCTCTCGAAGCCTATGATCTATACAATTTTCTCCCCCTTTGGCAACAAGTTACCAAAAAGTTCATAGAAAATGCATACTACTAATCGACTCTCAGGCTTGGTCTTCAGTTGGTGGAGTTCGTATAACGCCAAGGACGAAGGCCTCAGTAGAAGTGGTTGGAGCTGCTGGGGTAGGAGCTGGAGCTGGTGGAACTGAAGCTGTAGCTGGTGCAGAAGTGGTGGCTCTGGTGTCAGGAACTGGCACTGCAGATGATGTCTGAGCTTTGGGCACTCTGGCAAATGCATCAGTTGTGGTCTTGCCCTTCCTCTCCTTCATATCATCTTGTAGTTGTTCCGCGGCAGACTGAATCTCTGTTACTTTCACATCCAGGTCATAGAACTTTTGTTCCATGATTTTTTGCAGGCTCTCTTGGTTTTGAGTCAGGGTGGCCAGTCCTTTCTCAATTCTTAGAGTGGATGCTATCAGGTAACTGAGCTGCTCCTGTTTGTTCTTCAAGAAGTACTCAGATGCCTCCTCTTGAGTTGGCATCTTGGCAGCTTTCTCCATCTTTGCCTTCTCCTTCTTTGCTTGAGCATGTGCAGATGATGGTTCATTCTCATTCATGACAACTTGATTGTCTTCAAAGTCTGGATGGATGGGCAGGTGTTCCTTGTCCAGCAGGTATGTGCCTGTGCCCATCTTTGAGTTGATCGGCTCTTGAATTTGTGGGGCATATCCATAGCTCCTCTTCTGATCAGCTGCTGTCCTCTTAATGGTTTCTACCATGAGGCTCATCACCTTGAATTTTTGTGGCACATAAAATATGTGGAGCATGTTTATTGCATGGCCTTGGATCATCTTGTGATCACCTGACTTGGGCAATAGAGTGTGCCTCAGAATCCAATTGATAGTGGGCAGCCCTGACAGAAGGTAATGCACTTAGCCAAACTTGAAAGTGTCAAGTGCTTTGTTTGGGATCTCCTTGTACATGTTGGACATAGAATTATGATCCATCTTCTTCTTGGCATATATGTCCAGGTCATCTTCCTGCTCTTCTGGGGCATTGATCAGCTGTGCCCATTCAGCAACTGTAGACTGATATCTGGTTCCTTCTGACATCCACACTATCCTGCCATCTAGATAGAAGTGTGTTGTGGAGTAGAATTGCTTGATGAGCTCCTCATTCCACTTTGTGAGCTTCTTCCCAACAAAGTCTGCAACTCCACAACCCTTGAAGCTGTCATACACTCCAGGATAGTGTTCTTCGTTCTCCTTGATGTATTCCCAATCAACCCATCTCATGTCACATACTATGGGCTTCTTATCCAGCAGCACTGTATCATAGAAGTCTTGCTGTTCCTTGGTGTGAAACCTGTAATCCACAGCAGTTCTTCTCCTTGAAGCATATGGATCTGCTTCTCTCCACTTCTTCAGCCCTGAATCTCTTCTAATTTTCATGTCCTCAGCCATAGGATGAGCATCATTGTGGTCTGGGATCTTGGGCTTGAGCTTCCCGAGAACTTGTCCTTCTTCTTCTACAGCAATGTCAGGTACTGGGGCCTTGTTCTTTTCAGCAGCAGATATGTTCCTGGTGTTTCTCTTTGGTGCACTCTTGGTCTTGGATGCAGCTTTGGGTGCTTCCTTGGGCTTGGATGCAGTATCCCCTGATCTTATGGCATCACCCATAAGCTTCTGTGCCTTTGGTGCTGGAGCAACAATCTCTTCTTCCTCTTCTTCATCTAAGGAATGCTTTTCAAACTCAGCCATTGGATCAACCTTCTTGCACCATCTGCCCCTTTTTCTTTCCTTCTTTTCTTTTACAGCCTCATCTTCTCCAGTTGACTTGGAGGGTTTCTGAGAGGATGCCCTGGCTTTGGACATTGGCTGTCTCCCTGCTGTCCTTTTGATTTTCAGTCCTGGCTTTGTGACTGCAGCTGAGCCATACTCATTCTTGAGCACCTTCTTCTTGGATGTGGCTTCCTCTTTTGCCACATAGTCCTCATCCTCTGATTCATATGTTCTCTTCTTGCTTGCTCTAGTGGCAGCTTTAGGTAGATTGCTTGGGGTGCTCCTACTACCCTCATCAGAACTGCTAGAGGGACTAGTGCCCTTACTCAAATGAGCCTGCTCCTCAGATCTGTTCTGGCTGTCACTTTGATCAGACATGTTGCAAATTCAGACTATTGTCCCTGTGAATAGTTTATAGATGAGATAGAGTGGATGAGCATCACAAAATGCAGAGATTTTTGCAAAAGAATGAGTCAAAAACTTCGTTTTAGTTTTCCACAGAAAGCATTTTGGATCGACCGATTTGCAAACTAGGTGATACCGAAGCAGCTTTTTGAACCAAAACTAGTGAACTCGATCAGACCGAGTCACAGTTTGGTGGCACCGAGACTGCTAGGGTTTCACAAAGTCCTGAACTCGGTCTCACCGATTTGTAATTCTCGGTCAGACCAAGAATCACATGTGCAATGGCCGTGGCCGAATCGGTGGAACCGAGTTCCGCAACCCGGTGGGTCCGAGATGGTTTCGGCGGAAACCTAAACCTAAATTTTCGAATCTCAGCTATTCTAAGGATTGTTTTGACTGGATAGGAGTGTTTCAATCGTAGCAAGAATCATAAAGAACACAATGTGCTAGGAATTGGACGGGGAATAGCACTGTGATCGAGTCCATACCCTAGTTCGGCGGCAGACTCGCTACTGCGGCAACGGCGGAGACGAATTCCGTTGACGGCGGCAGAGACCAGCGACAGGAGGCGGCTGGCGACAAGGAGGACGATCCAGAGACCCAGGAGGCAGAGCGAGCTATGCGCGGGAGAAGAGGTTTCGGGGAAATTTCCAAAATTTTGCCTGTGAGTATATATAGCCCGACCCTATCGGTGTGACCGAGTGGAACAACTCGGTGGCACCGAGATGCATAACTGTTTTCAGTTATAGCAACTCGGTGTGACCGAAAAGTTCAAATCGGTTGCACCAAGGTGAAAACCTAGATCGACTAAGTGATCTCGGTATGACCGAAATGTAGGGATCGGTCAGACCGAAAGGCACAAAGAGGTTTTGGAAGTTTAAGTCTATGACAAATCGGGGACTCCGAGTGCTCCTCACACAGAGTGGTTTGAATCTGACTTGATCAAATTTTGTGATGTAGCATGAATAGAGTTTGAGACGAGAAAAGCATAGATAGCTAGAGAAGGTTCTTAGGCATTCTTGTCCATCCACTTGGCAAGGAAAAAGGAAAACCAATCAATCAAAACAACAAGTGGATGTCCTCGAATGAGTAAAATATGCTCTCAACATGCTCACACAATAAAATGGCAATTGAAATATGTGGCAAAGCATGCACAACCAATTATAGCATCTATCAAGCAATTGGCGATGACTAGGTCATCTATATATGAGTATATTGACTTAGGAGTCAAATGAGAACATTTGATCATAGGTCATACTCATCGTTTAAGCACAAGTGGGGTTACCACTTTTAGATAAAGCATTGTTGTATTCACATCATTAGAGTTGCTTTAGCTCAATTCTTAGAGTAAAGCTCCCCCTAGATGTGGTATCCCCCCTAAGAGGGATGAACTAACCTTGGGTTTTGTCGATGATGACTTCATGTAGATGTTGAAGATGTGGATGCTCAATGTTGGCGTAGATCAATTAAAGCTATCCATTGGAGTGAATTGCACTTTCAATACCTACATGGGTTAGTCCCACAAGGAACAAACAAGGATATCCATAGACATAGAGTGATGCACACACAAGATGATGTCTATGAAAGCTTTTAGGTTACCTTGTCCCTTGACTTACCAACAAGAGGGTTTGTGACTCCTTGAACTAGTGCAAGATGTTGAAGTTGATTGCACTTGTTCTTGCCAAAATGATAAGAGTGAAGTATGTTGGCGGAGTCACCCTCAAGAACTCTCTAGTTCTTCTTCTTTTGGATCCACACCATCTTGATGGGAATCCTTGGAGTTGTAGTCGTACTTGATGAAGTGGAACTTGAAGTAGTCTTGGCAATCCACTTAACTAAGGTCTTAGGAGCTTCTTCAAATGCATCAATTTCCTCTTGAAGCTTGTCCTTGCCTTTTTGCTTGTAGTCTTGTGGTGGAAGATCATCTTGAGCTTGTGTCCCTTTGAAAGAAGTAGGATCATACTTCTCTTGTTGAGGAACAAACTTTGTCTTGGGGTATTGATCTTCTTCCCACTCAACTCCATTGGCATAGAACTTTCGGTCAAAACCAACACCTTGATTCTTCCGGTGCCTTCCTTGCTTGCGTACAATTTCCTTGAATTTCTTACTCCCGGCAAGGCTCTTGTACACTCCTTTCTCTATAATTCCCTTCAATAGGCTATTTTATTGCTCAAGTGTAACTTGGCTAAGAGAATCATTAGTGGAATCAAGAGAGCTACTAGAAGCAACAATATTGGATTTAACATGATCATTGTTACTACTAGAGGAAGAATCTTTCTTGTTCTTGTTACTAGACTTGACTTGAGGCATGTAAGTGGATAAGAGTAAACGCTTGGCAATGTAAGAAGAACTTTTCTTACAAAGATCATCATTGATTGCTTTTAAGAACTCATGCTCTTGCTCAAGGTTGAGCTTTTCAAAGCGTAATTTCTCATGTGTTCTTAAAAGTTCTCGATGATCTTCTAAGATAGTTTCATGAGCTAACTTAAGAGTGTTTAGTTCTTTAGTTAGAGCCTCAATCTTCTCCTTATCATTGTCATTCGTTTTATCTTGATTAGCATGATTAATTGACGTTTCATCATAGTATTCATCACTAGAGTTGTCAACAAGTAAATCATCATCACCTAACAAGTCATCTTCACCACTATTGAAATCAACATACTCGGGGTGCGATACCTTTGGGCCTTTAGCCATGAAGCATGTTCCAACTCCTTCATTTGGTGAGTCAAATATGTCATAGGAGTTGGTTTACACAAGTGCTAGACCGACAACACCTTCATCTTGAGTATATTCGGAATCGGAGTGATAACTTCTCTCGGAGTGGTAGTCAGAGTCGGAGCCGGATACCCATTCACCAACATGAGCTTGATGTCTTCGTTTTGTGTAGCTCGTTGATGACTTTTCTCTTCTTTCCGAATCCTTGCTTCTCTGTGAGTGTCTTCGTTCATAACGATCATCTCTACTCCTTCTTTCTCTAGATGGCGATTCTTCTCTTCTAGTTCTTCTTTTGGGAGAGTCTTCTCTTCTCTTGTAGGGAGCCGTACACTCATTGGAATAGTGTCTGGGTCTTCCACAATTGTAGCAGTTTTGCTCTCGACTAGAAGATCTTTTGTCATTGTAGGACCTTGACTTGGAGCTTCTATCTTTGCTTCTACTCTTGTAGAACTTGTTGAAGTTCTTCACCATTAAGCTCAATTCTTCATTGAAGGTTTGCTTCTCACTTGATGATGTGGGGGCTTCACATGAGGCTTTGTAAGCACCACTTGATTTGTTGTGAAGTTCCTCTTTATCCTTGAGTGACATCTCATGAGCAACAATTCTTCCAATGACTTCCGTTGGCTTGAGATCTTTATAATTGGGCATCATTTGGATCAATGTGCACACGGTATCATATTTTCCATCCAAGGCTCTTAGGATCTTCTTGATGATGAATCTATCGGTCATCTCTTCATTCCCTAAGCTGGCAATCTCATTTGTAATAAGAGCAAGCCTAGAGTACATTTTAGCGACACCTTCGCCATCCTTCATTTTGAACTTGTCAAGTTGACTTTGAAGCACATCCAATTTGGATTCCTTGACGGAGTCGGTACCTTCGTGCATATCAATCAAAGTATCCCAAATTTCCTTTGCATTCTCAAGACGGCTGATTTTGTTGAATTCTTCGGGGCACAATCCGTTGAAGAGAATATCACAAGCTTGAGCGTTGTATTGCAGCATCTTCAACTCTTCCGCGGTAGCTTCACGGTTTGGTTCTTTCCCATCAAAGAAGTCACCTTGCAAGCCAACACACACAATAGCCCAAACGGCGGGGTTATGTCCAAGAATATGCATTTTCATTTTATGCTTCCAACTAGCAAAATTAGTACCATCAAAGTAAGGACCTCTACGGTGATAATTTCCCTCGCTAGACGCCATACTCTCCTAGGTTGTGAAACCAAGGCTATGACCACCAAAAGCTATGGAAATCAAAGCAAATGGAGACCAAAGCTCTGATACCACTTGTAGGATCGGAAGTATGTCTAAGGGGGGTGATTAGACTACTTAACCAAATAAAAATCTATCCTTTTCCCAATTTTAGTTCTTGGCAGATTTTAGCTATCTTAGCACAAGTCAAGCAATCTCCACACAATTCAAGCAAGCATGCAAAGAGTATATGAGCAGCGGAAAGTAAAGCATGCAACTTGCAAGAATGTAAAGGGAAGGGTTTGGAGGATTCAAACGCAATTGGAGACACGGATGTTTTTGGCATGGTTCCGATAGGTGGTGCTATCGTACATCCACGTTGATGGAGACTTCAACCCACGGAGGGTAACGGTTGCGCGAGTCCACGGAGGGCTCCACCCACGAAGGGTCCACGAAGAAGCAACCTTGTCTATTCTATCACGGCCATCGCCCACGAAGGACTTGCCTCACTAGCGGTAGATCTTCAAGAAGTAGGCGATCTCCTTGCCCTTACAAACTCCTTGGTTCAACTCCACAATCTTGTCGGAGGCTCTCAAGTGACACCTAACCAATCTAGGAGACACCACTCTCCAAGAAGTAACAAATGGTGTGTTGATGATGAACTCCTTGCTCTTGTGCTTCAAATGATAGTCTCCCGAACACTCAACTCTCTCTCACAGGATTTGGATTTGGTGGAAAGAAGATTTGAGTGAAAAGCAACTTGGGGTAGGCTAGAGATCAAGATTCATATGGTAGGAATGGAATATCTTGAGCTCAACACAAGGGTAGGTGGTTCTCTCTCAGAAAATGTGTATTGGAAGTGAAGATCTGTTCTGATGGCTCTCTCCACGAATGAAGAGTGGGTGGAGGGGTATATATAGCCTCCACATAAAATCTAACCGTTACACACAATCTGCCAAACTTGGTGGGACCGAATCGTTAAACTCGGTCGGACCGATTCAGCAAATCTAGTGACCGTTAGGATTTTCGGTGGGACTGAGATGCAACTTGGTAGGACCGATATGGTTAGGGTTCGGGCATAACGTAATCTCGGTGTGACCGATTACAGAAACTCGGTGAGACCGATTTTGCTAATAAGCTAACCAGAGAGTTGGTCAGGTAAACTCGGTGAGACCGAAATGTTACGAAAGGGAAACAGTGAGTTTACATTGCAATCTCGGTGGGACCGATCGCTCACTTCAGTTGGACCGAAACGTTACGAAGGGAAACAGAGAAATTGCAATCCCATCTCGGTGAGACCGAGATCCCTATCGGTGAAACCGATTTTCTAGGGTTTGTGGCAGTGGCTAAGACAAATGAAACTCGGTGGCTCCGGATGGAAAGAATCGGTGGGGCCGAGTTTGACTTTTGTTTTAGGTCATATGTGGATATGGAAAGGTAGTTGAGGATTTTGGAGCATATCACTAAGCACATGAAGCAAGAGGCTCATTAAGCAACACCTCATCCCTCCTTATAGTATTGGCTTTTCCTATGGACTCAATGTGATCTTGGATCACTAAAATATAAAATGTAGAGTCTTGTCCTTGAAGTTTGAGCCAATCCTTTGTCATTATAATTTTGAGGGATCCCCTTTCCTCATCCATGCCATGCCATCCATTGAGCTTTTCTAAAATATTCATCTTGGAATAATGTTAGCTCAATGAGCTATATGTTGTTAGGAATTACAAAAACCACCCAGGGATAGTTGCACTTACACAGAGACAGAAGTCGGGTGCGTGGAGAGCGACGAGAAGGTGGCAGCTTCTCCTTGTCCGCCGCCATCATCGAGGAGAAGTAGAACACGGGAGGCCGCCGCCACTTGGAACCCATGAAGGCCACCGCCGAGGCGACGACCGCGGATTCAGGTGGTTTCTTTGCTGCTTCGTCTCTTCCGAGGACCTTCATCGACCCCGCAAGTGTCTAACGGACATGAGGAAGACAAAGGGATCCGCGGGTGGCCATTAATTTAGAACTAAAATAAGTCTAGATACATCCATTTCTAGGACAAGTATTTCCGGACGGAGGGAGTATTAATTATACAAGAGAGACGGATTGGCACCTCTTAGTTCATGTAAATGTAATGAAATCCATCATGTTTATATGAAGATCCGGCTTTTTTATACGAAATCCTTCATGCTTATATGAAATCAGTCCATGTTTGCACGAATTTCATCTGGTTGGTTAGAGTTGTAAAAAGTATGCCGCTGGCGTTTGATGTCGTCCTCCGCTTAAGGAAGCGGGAGGAAATTTGCCGGCTACCGTTGGAGATGCTCTTTATGCTGGAAATAATAGAGTGACATCCAATCCATTTGAGTTAATTGCCTGTATGATTGTCCCTCTATAAAAAGTTAATTGCATGTACAGTGTACATGTGACTTGCAGGGTGGCTACAGCTTCGTACAGAAAGTTAAAAAGAAACAAGTCCATCCTTAATCTTGTATTCTAAGTACTCTATGGGTTCCACTATCAGTACAGTAGCGAAAGACGTATATATTAAATAAGTAGCGTAATATATAATATAAAAATATAAAGTTAAAAGACAGAATTCGAACTCATGTCATCGCGTTGCGAGCATCCGACGCTAACCAGCCCAGCACATTTTTGTTGTAGACCATGCTGGAGATATATCTCCATGTCTACTCTTATATATAATCCATTCATTCCTAAATATTTGTCTTTTTCAGATTTCAAATGGACTACCACATACGGATGTGTATGTAGACATATTTTAGAGTGTAGATTCACTCATTTTGCTCCGTATGTCTTTTCAGGAAGGGGTCAGATTTGTCCTTGATTTATTTATGAGGTATCGAGAGGGCACTGCACCGCCAAGAAAAGAGGGTAACATCAAAATTATGGACTACTTTTTTGAGTATGTTGGTAAGGTCCGGTCATAGTCACTTGTTCAAATCTCTAAAAAGACAAATACTCCCTTCGTCCAGAAATACTTGTCATCAAAATGTATAAAAGTAAATGTATCTAGACGTATTTTAGTTTTAGATACATCTCTTTTTATCCATTTTGATGACAAGTATTTTCGGACGGAGGGAGTAGAAAAAGAGTTGGTGATGATGGTGTGCGTGCCATCCTGCAATATAGGCCGTCGGATTTATATCTAATGGATAGGAAAGAAACTATGGCAATTTTGCAAAAATATACCCACACGTCTCTCCACGTTCGCAAATAAGGCCTTCCCTCATTCAACATTTTCTCTCACAAGATAAACTACTCATACAAATGCATCTTGATGTTGCGTGCAACGCATGGGCAGCTAGCTAATTTCTTTTAAAATAGTTGCTGCGATAATTGGGTTGAAGTGATATATTTTATGTCTGCCCCGAATGATTTCAGATTCACTAGTAGTAACAAAGAAAAGGTTGCCTTGTTAATTAACAGAAAACAGGGTGAGAACTATCACATGAGGCCGATAAAAACAAGGCACACTGGGTTCAGCGTCATCGTCACTACAGCTGTGCGCGCGCGAGAAGTCTACATATCGAGGGGGCTACCGAGCAAGGCACCGAGACACAATGTTTGAGAGAGAAACTAATTGACAGATTATGATCAGATCGAGTTGTCACCCTTCTGTTGTCATTGTTGGGGGGAGGGAGAGAAAGACGTATCGAGAGTGTGCGCGGTAGGCACAGAAGCACAACTAGCGAGTGTGTGTGTGTGTGTGTGTGTTTGGAAGAGGAGTAGATAGATTATTATCAAGATCGATGTGCCACCCTACTCCTTCGGTGTCGGGTAGTGTGTGTGTGTATGTTTGAGAGAGAAGCCAGTCGATAGATTAGTATCAAGATCGAGGTGTCACCCTACTCCTTCGGTGTTGGGAAGTGTGGGTGTGTGTGGGGGGAGGGCTGTGACACTCACATATCTCTACTCTTATAAAAAACAGAGTTGGTGATGATGGTGTTCCTGCCATCCTGCAATATAGGCCATCCGATTTATATCCGACGGACAGGAAGGAAACTATGGCAATTTTTCAAAAAGATACCCATACCCCTCTCCGCATTTTCAAATAAGGCAGTCCCTCGTTCATCCTTTTCTCCCACAAGATAAACTTCTCATACAAATGCATCTTGATGTTCCGTGCAACGCATGGGCATCTTGCTAGTAGGGAGAAGGAGTTTGTGTGACACATATCTAGCTATATTAAGGGATAGGTACATAGCATATGTGTGAGAGACATTAGTGGCCGTGGGTGGGCGGAATTAAAGGGGTGGGTGTGTTAGACATAGAGAGCGTGTGTGTTTCTGTGTGAGAGACTTGTAGGACAGGGTAGAAAGACAAATTTAACCCTGACGGAGGGAGAGAAATACACGAAGTGCGCGTGTGTGATTCTGATGCCCACAGGGAAATGAGATATGTATGCATGTGAGAGAGATTGCATAATTCATTCACGTATCACTATATAGCGATCATGGACGTGCATCGCTTGAACATAAGTCAATATCTACTTCGTATCATGGCCAAAGGTACAATATCGATTCAACGCTATAAAGATTGGACACTCACATATCACTTTTTTTTTCTATTTAAATAAGCCTTTTCAGTTGTGCATGCCAAAGTTACAGTGATGTTTCTTCAAACAACCAATGTAGCTATCATGTACATGACCATTGTTACTCTTGCATTCAAATTCATTAGTCTTGGATGATTTAAGTTTCTATTTTGAAGTAATATATGTAATATTCATATATGAATTCAACGGGTACGCAATTTATGAAATGGAGGCTATGTAATCATATGAGGTAACACTTTTAAGTAGTTGACTACAATATCCATTTCTTTTTGTGTGCCTCTACACTAACACATCAATGCATTATGTTTAAAGTAAATAACCAATGGCACTAAATTATCTATTTACACGAGAACTACATAGGCTGAGCGTTTGATCCCTTTTTTGTGAACGCGCCACTACACCCGTATGATTGGCCGCGCTTGTGTGAAAGTTATCGGCGCATCATCCCGAGTTATTGTATTTTTTCTGGGGTGGACTTCACACCAATTATTAACTGCTGACATGTGCCCCTATACATAGTCTAGCATGACCTTCCCGCTAGCACGGTCCAAAATTAGTTGAAACTGGATACGAACGATCCCGCGGGCGGAAAAATCTCCCGCCTCCTTCTAAAATTTCCGCCACCTTAGTCTTTAGCATGCAAAATACCCCTTTTGTCCTTGGTGCACAGAGACCAACAGTTACAATACCGCCCTCATCTACATGATAGGTCGGGGCTGCTTTGGTAACTTCCGGTTCCCCCACTACACGGCACCTCCATTTCCTCTCCCCCTCCCGCAAAAACGACTAACTCCACAGCACCAGAGCATCTTACATCACGCCTTCCGTACTTCATCGCCCTTTCTCCCCTCCCCTCTCGAAACCCTAGACTGCTTGTGATGGCCTGGCTTATTAGGGATGATAGACTACTCATATCAATAAGGAATTCCTTCTTTTCTGGGAGCCAATTCGGACAGAACTCCAAAGTTAAGCGTGCTTAGCTTGGAGTAGTGCCCGGATGGGTGAGCGACCGGGAAGTTGCTCCCGGGTGCGCATGAGTGAGGACAAAATGCGCAGAAAAGACTAGTATTGATCTGTGGGGCCAGTCTAGATCCCGCTAGGAGTAACGACCACCGGCGGGTGTGTCCAGGGCGTTACAAGTTGGTAATCAAAGCCTTCCCCGACCTTAGGAGCCCCATTGCTTGATCGTTTTTAGTGGCCAAGTTGTGTCTAGAAAAATGTTTTGAGTCATTTAGGAATTATATATCGGAGAGTTAGGAATTCTTTTTACTCCCCAGTCCCTTCATCGCTCTGGTAAGGCATCCTGATGTAGAGTTTTGACTCTTCTCTTCTCAAATTTCACTAAAAAAAATTTAGGATCACGCGGGTATCTTGGAATCGATCCGATCGATTTGTGACGAGAACATTGTTCTTGGTGCCTCCTGTCATTTAGGGGTTGTGGCAGTGTCCCGGGGAGTTGAGCTCCGAGGTGTTGTCGTCACAATTTTATCGTTGCAGTTCTGGAATACCTGAGTTTAGTTCGCCGACATCGAAAATCTCTTTTATGCAGTTGTTGGTGAGATAACCTCGACGCCACCCAGTACTGGGGCAGGAGTTCGGGAGTATTGCCATAACTCGTATAACGGATGCTTTTCGAAGGTTGAGGTAGATGATTTCCGAAGGTTTCTTGGTTATGTGTTGAAGGATGGATACAGCTGGATGTAGGATTTGCTAGTTTTGGGTGAGATATTATGCTTCCCCTGTATCCCCAACACCTGATTGCATAAATCGGAAAGTTTCGGGAGTTTATAAGTGGGAAATCAAGTAGCTCTTAGGATATCTTTCCGACAGATGTATGATATGAAATTGGGGTTCGATGTCTAGTGGTCCGCCTATCCACGGTTGGTTTTACAGTGGTCTCGTTGTGTCTTAAAGAGTCCTTGGCTATGCCGACTCGGGGACGCTTCGTATGTCATGTGCACTGCCTTGTACATGATGGTGCTGTACGATCGAGCCCGTGTAGGCCCCACCACGAAAACTTCGGACGAAATCTCTATCATATGTTTGTTCCGGCTTATTCTTCAAGCCAACCCTTTGTTTTTGGTTTTGAGTTGTGGTATTCGAGTTGCTTCGAAGTCAAATGTTGATTCCATACCTTTCCTAAGCGGTGTTCTCATATTCCTATGTGAATACTAATCCTTCATGATAATCGAGATTGGCATGTCAATCCTTTTCAACCGGTGTGTCTCTCTTCAAGTGGGTCCGATCATTTCAACATCAGCAAGATCAATTATCATTTCTTCTCAACGGTGTTTGTTTCATCCATCCCAAGTTGTCTTTGTTTTCCCACCCTCCCTCCCCTTGTTTCTTCCAGGACTCAGATTTCTTCTTCAAGTATCCATTTTATTGATGGGAAGTCTCTCCATGTTTTCCGTCAATGTTCTTATCCGGTGATTCTCATGAAGATTCTAATGGAGCTTCAAGTTTTTCATTCTTCATTCTTTTCATCTCCGGTGGTTTCAAATCAAGCTTTCAGTGTTCATCTCATATCCCTTTTTCCTCGTTTCAATGCTTTCTCATGCCGGTGCAATTCTTAATCATTCACCTCTGGCTATTCATTTGTTCCGGAGTGCTGAAGATATTTCGAAGATTTGTGTTTTTCACCTTGCATCCGTTCAAGCTATTTCGAGGTCCTATCTTATTCAAGCCATTTAATTCAACCGGTGCAATCTCTCCTTCAAATCGTTCAACAATGTATCTTTTGTGTGGGCCCTAACCCACAGGTCTGTTTGCAGGATCTTACCTGACTCTTCTATTTTCCCAGAGCTATCCTCAAATTCTTTTCGAAGTTTGATGTAAGAATGAATTATCATCAATCAGATGTGTTTCTCCAAGATCTTTCAAATTATTTTCATCATTGGCTCAACTTTTCCATTTTCATTCCGGAGTGCCTCAACAATTTGGTGGTGTTCTCGTCGTCATTCTCAGATATTGAAGACCGAAGAAGAGTTTCTCTTTAATCTTGCTCCATTCTCTTCAAGATTAATGGTGCTAGCTTCATACCATCCTCTCATAATTGTTTGATTGTGAGAATTCTTTTCACCCATCCGGAGCAATTCAAGATTCTTTTCAGTTTGATTATCCGGAGCCCATCATCTAAGATTTATTCATTCCAGCTTTCAGCTTTCATACTCTAAATCATACTGGTGTCTAAATCAAGGATTCTCTTATCAGCTCGTAATCTCTTCGTTCTCATGGATCTAAATTCTCTCAAGCATCTTCGTTTAATTGCTAATTCTTCCTGGTGTTTCTTCATGTTGTAATCATTCTTTTTCAATTCTTACCGATGGTTCATTCAAAAATTTCTTGCCCTTCGTTATCATATCAATTTATTCGTTGTTCCTATCCTACTGATGGTTCGTTGAAGACCTTATCAAGTTATCGTTATCTCTCTTAATCCTTTCCACGAGAATAAGTAGTGTGCCAAATCCATTGTTTGTCATCAATTAAATTGGTGAAGGATAAGTATAATGTAATTTTTATTCTTGTTTCATCGAGTTTACTCAATTTCTTTTTCCGGAGTGGTTCACCGTATCACATTCTCAGTTCGAGATGCGTTATCTTTTCTTATCCGGAGTTCCAAGCTCTAATTATCACGGAGATCCATATAAATCATTACAAGGTTTTCACCTTGTGTTTTCAACTTCTCTTTCTTTTCGTTATCCTTTTGTTACCGGAGTTTCCTCATGTAGGCTCTACATGTTGGTTCATCAAGGATTTAATTCCTTCTCGTAGTGTTCATCGAGATTCTTTTCAAAGGAGCTCAAGTTTTCTTCATCTTGCAATCGGGAGTGCAATTCTTTCTAATTTATCTTTTGAGATGGTGTTTTGTCACTCTTGACAATTTCCCTTCGTGTTTCATGATTCACAAGTTGTCCGAAATGACATATGTTAAACCATCTTTTTTCATTTCGTTCATGAGATCCTTTGCAATCCATCAATCTCTTCATTGGAGTTATCTTGGGTCATATTTCACCTAAATCCTTCCATTGGGAATGTTTATCTTTGTGGTGATTATCTATGATCCAAGTTTTATCCTTATCACCTCGGTGGAAGAAGATTTCTATTTTTTTCTATTCTCTCTTCCGGAGGCGTTGTGATGTTGCTCTTTTCTCTCATCATCTCGGATGGTGTTCTTTTCGTGCTTACCCATTTAACCAGAGTGTTGTGCCCCCTTTGCTCAAGTCATTTTCATCCTATCAAGTCTTGCATCTTTTTTCAACCGGAGTGCTATACGAATTTGTTCTTCCTTGTTCCTCTTTTCTAACGGAGTGTTTTCAACTTCGTTCATCTCTGTTGTATTCTTTCTTTCAATTTGTTCAACCTCTCAAGGTTCTTTGGCTTCACTCGTTTGTCAAAGAAGCAACTTAGCCTTACCTCTTCTCTTCCTCTTCCATTTCTCTCCGGTGCCATCTTAGATCTCGGGACAAGATCCTCTCGTAGTGGTGGAGTGTTGTAACGCCCCAAGACCGGAGCTTCAGATGCCTTCCAGGGTTTCCGAGATTCGTTGTTGATTTGTTTTGTCGGTTGCATTCATCTCTGCATCATGTGCATTGCATCATGTCATCATGCAACCCATTTTAAAGCTCAACTAAATAAATTGCATGGATCTTCGGTCCATTTAAACCGAGGGAATTCACATGGTGATTCTCTTTATAACATATCCTCCCGATATTAGGGAGCTATTATAAATATTTCCATTCTTTTGGAATTCAACTTAACACACTTGCAAAATCCCATTGCTTTAGTCATCACGTCTCTTGGCCTTTAACTTTGCCCATAAATTCTTCTATCATTTTCCGGAGCTCCACCAAAAATCGGAACATTTTTGGACACCTCTAATTCCTAGCCCTTGTTCAAACCATTTGAATTAAATTCAAATGACTTTGAATTAAATCCTTGCAATCATGCCTCTCATATTTTTCTTGGAACCAGCGCATTTTTGCGAGTCCGGGAATATTATTTGCGTGCACTAATTCTTTCCCAAACCCCCTCCATCTTTCTTTTCTTCTCCAATTTTGTTTTATGCTTAGAAATAAAGTTAAAGAGAGAGAGAGAGCAGAGAGCCCAACTGGGCCTCCCTACGCCCACTCTCGCGCCAGCCCACCTAGGCCACCCGCAGCGAGGCCAGCAGACCTCCCGCGCCGGCCCATAGGCCCAACCGACCCCCACCAATTCTAACCTAGCTTGATCCCCCTCGGTCCTCTTTTTCCCTTCGTCCACCTCCTCGCGCCGCCAGGAGTCCCCGCAGCCCGATCCCCATCTCTCGCTCTCTCCCTCTCCCATCGATCCCTCCTGCGCCACCTCCACGCACATCGCTAGGGAGAGGAGCTCCTCGTGCCTTGACCCGATCCCTCCTCAACGCCGGCCCGCCGACAAGCGCTGTCCCATGCCTGTGCCTCCCTCTTCCGCGAGGCCGCCGTCTCCGCACACGCCCGATCCCGCGCGCCCCTCGTCGTTGCCATGGCCTTCCTCCTGCTTCTCCTCCGCGCGCCATGGCCGCCTCCCGCTTCCTCTGCCGAGTCCTACCTCGTTCCCGTGCCCGCATCCTTTGTCCTCCACGGCCAGCAGGAGCCCCCGCACTGCTCGTCCCAACCGATTTGGCCAGAGCTCGCCGGAGCCCCAGCACTGGTCATCACCGGACGTCCTCCTCGGCTCCACCCTGCCGGCTCACGGCGCCGCCGACCTCACTTCAGCTGCGCACCGTCCTCCACCGCCTCCCCGCCAGGGTCCCTCGCAGGCTCCTCCTCGTCGCCTTGCCTTGCCGCTGGACCCTGCTCAGGCGCCGCGCCGCTGCGGCCAGGAGCTCCAGCCCGACCTCTGCCCGTGACAGCTGCTGCTCCCACGACTCAAGCTGTTGCTCCGTGCTTCATCATCTACCGTCGCCTCATTGACATGGCCATCGCCGAGTCCTCCCAGGACCCGTGGAGTCTTATACAGGAAAACCAAGTTCAAAGACTACCGTGGCCGTGATCTCACCCAGTACCACTA
Organism: Triticum urartu; assembly: GCF_003073215.2. Classification (NCBI taxonomy): domain Eukaryota; kingdom Viridiplantae; phylum Streptophyta; class Magnoliopsida; order Poales; family Poaceae; genus Triticum; species Triticum urartu. The sequence continues at coordinate 510,707,064 of NC_053022.1, read as the reverse complement.
CGGATTCATCAAGACCGCAAGTACCCTTTTGATCGCCAGGACTGAGACCCTAGTTCGACTACATGTTGCTGCCCCATGCAAGTCCGCCAAGTACCTCGACGTCCGATGCCGAAAACGGTCACCGAACCGAGAAACGCCAAGTACTAGGTCAATGAGGACCGCCAAGTTCGTCTTCCGCCGTCTCCGAAATCGCCAAGTTCCACGACAAAATGAGAACAACTACCATCGCCGAAGGCCGTCGAGTGAACGTCTACCCACGTCATGTATTTGACCAAGTTCGATGACGACCTCCGAAGAACTCAGATTCGCCAAGTTTTCACTACCATCACCGTGGATCCGACAAGATCGCGAGTACGACTACTTCCTACAACGACCTTGTACCACCACTGTCGCGAGAACGCCTACTTCCTCTAGGAACCCGAACCGCTCCGAGAATGCACTTGGAAGGTATAACCGCCGAGACGATGACCCGTGGACGAAAGCATGTGTTGTATGAGATGCATGTTTAGTTGTTGTTTTCGCCCGTGAACGTTAGTGGTTCCTCCTCGTTGCCATGCCGTCGTTGACTCGTGGGAACCCGGTAACCGGGATCACCCCACCATCTTTTGCACGCTCCCGCCACACTTTCTTTTGCACCGATGTTCTCAATGAGTTGTCGGAACCGGAACTTGCAGTGGAACCATTTTGTTATCGTCGCCGTGGCACCCCTTTATTTCTACTATGGTGAAAAAATGCTTCATAATGCTCTTGTCAACTTTTAATAAAAAATTGCATAAACTTGTTCATGTCATCTGCATCATGATAACAACAATTAAAATGTTTAAATTGTTGTTGCAATAAATTACTAATGCATATGGGGATTTACCGGATTTGTTGTTTGTTATATCGGGCCCCATTTAAATTGTTTAGATGGTGTAGTTTTGTTATGCCTCACCTCTTGCCATGTTAACCAACATGTAATATTGTTGAGTGCATAACCGAGAGAGAACTAAATAATTGATGTGGTGTTTCGTCAATATGCAACTTGTTGCATATTGAGCTCCATTTAATTTAAAGGATTGCTTGTGCACTTTGTCATGCCATGCTTCATTAAACCGGAAATGCATCATACTTGATTGTGCATCATGCCATGTTTATGTGATGGTTGTTTACTTTGTTGTTTGCTTATTTCTGGTGTTGCTTCTTTGGGTTGATTCCGGTAACATCGCGTTTGTGAGGAACCGTTCGACTACGTCCGTTTGTCTTCTTCATGGACTCGTTCTTCTTCCTTGCGGGATTTCAAGCAAGATGACCATACCCTCGAAATCACTTCTATCTTTGCTTGCTAGTTGCTCGCTCTTTTGCTATGCCTATGCTGCGATACCTACCGCTTGCTTATCATGCCTCCCATATTGTTGAACCAAGCCTCTAACCCACCTTGTCCTAGCAAACCGTTGTTTGGCTATGTTACCGCTTTGCTCAGCCCCTCTTATAGCGTTGTTAGTTGCAAGTGAAGATTGAAGCTTGTTCCATGTTTGGAGCATGGATGTTTTGTTGGGATATCACAATATCTCTTATTTAATTAATGCATCTATATACTTGGTAAAGGGTGGAAGGCTCGGCCTTATGCCTGGTGTTTTGTTCCACTCTTGTTGCCCTAATTTCCATCATATCGGTGTTATGTTCCCGGATTTTGCGTTCCTTACGCGGTTGGGTCATAATGGGAACCCCTTGACAGTTCGCCTTGAATAAAACTCCTCCAGCAAGGCCCAACATTGGTTTTACCATTTTCCACCTAGCCTTTTTCTTTCCCTTGAGTCGGCCAGCTCAAGGGTCATCTTATTTTAACCCCCCCCCGGGCCAGTGCTTCTCTAAGTGTTGGTCCAACTGAGCGATGTCCGAGGCTACCAGGGGCAACTCTGGGCTGGCTTACCCGACGTCTTGCTCATCCGGTGTGCCCTGAGAACGAGATATGTGCAGCTCCTATCGGGATTTGTCGGCACATCTGGGTGGCTTTGCTGGTCTTGTTTTACCATTGTCGAAATGTCTTGTAACCAGGATTCCGAGCCTGATCGGGTCTTCCCGCTAGAAGGAATATCCTTCGTTGACCGTGAGATCTTGTGATGGGCTAAGTTGGGACTCCCCTGCAGGGATTTGAACTTTTGAAAGCCGTGCCCGCGGTTATGGGCAGATGGGAATTTGTTAATGTCCGGTTGTAGAAAACCTGAATTTGACCTTAATTAAAATACATCAACCACGTGTGTAACCGTGATGGTCTCTTCTCGGCGGAGTCCGGGAAGTGAACACGGTGTTGGAGTAATGTTTGACGTAGGTTGTTCTAGGATCACTTCTTGATCATAGTTGTTCGACCGTGCTTTTGCCTTCTCTTCTCACTCTCTTTTGCGAATATGTTAGCCACCATATATGCTAGTCACTTGTTGTAGCTCCACCTCTTACCTTTACCTTACCCATAAGCTTAAATAGTCTTGATCGCGAGGGTGCGAGATTGTTGAGTCCCCGTGGCTCATAGATATTTCCAAAACCAGCTTGCAGGTGCCGATGAGTCCGTGCAGATGACGCAACCAAGCTCAGGAGGAGCTCGATGAAGATCTTGTCCTTTGTGTTGTTTCGTTCTAGTTGATCACTAGTGGAGCCCAGTTGGGGTCGATCGGGGATCTGTGTAGCATTTGGGGTAGTCTTCTTTTGTTTTGGCTCCGTAGTCGGGCCTTGATTGTATCTGGATGATGTAATCCTTTATTCATGTAATTGTGTGAAGTGGCGATTGTAAGCCAACTATGTATCTCTTTCCCTTATGTATTACATGGGTTGTGTGAAGATTACCTCACTTGCGACATTGCTTTCAATGCGGTTATGCCTCTAAGTCGTGCTTCGACACGTGGGAGATATAGCCGCATCGAGGGCGTTACAAGTTGGTATTAGAGCCGACCCTCGCGGTTACACGGATGGTTGCGGACAGGTGCGTGGTCATGTTGTTCATGACGTTTGTGACCCGTCATGGCACCCGACATGGCACATGTACCGGACTGGATGCACAGACGTATGTGCCAAGAGGGAACGTTCCTGTGGCCCGATGAGGACGTCGGTTCCTCTGAGTGGGGGTGTATGTGATGGCCTGGCTTATTAGGGATGATAGACTACTCATATCAATAAGGAATTCCTTCTTTTCCGGGAGCCAATTCGGACAAATCTCCAGAGTTAAGCGTGCTCAGCTTGGAGTAGTGCCCGGATGGGTGACCGACCGGGAAGTTGCTCTCGGGTGCGCATGAGTGAGGACAAAATGCGCAGAAAAGACTAGTATTGATCTGTGGGGCCAGTCTAGATCCCATTAGGAGTAACGACCACCGGCGGGTGTGTCCAGGGCGTTACACTGCTCATCCACTGGCGTACCATAGCCCATTCACTGCCAGCGGCGTCCACCTCGCCGGATCTGCTTCTGCGGCCGCATCTACCCCTCCCACCTCCCCTAGAAACAAGTAGACTACTCATCCACCACTGTACCACAGCCCATTCAGTGTCGGCCTTGTCCACGGCGCCTGATCTGCTTCGCCAGTACTCTCGTCAACCGCCGCGCATCTGCAGCGGCTCATTCATACTCCCCCCGGAGACGCTTCGTCCACACCCCCCAGAGCCGCCCCACCGATGCCCCCGTCGACGGCCTCTGATCCTCTTCGCCGACACCTTCCTCAACCCTCCCGGAGCCGCTTCGCCGACACCTTCCTCAACCCTACCGGAGTAGGTTCGCCTATACCATTCTCAACCCTACCGGGGCCGCTTTGCCAACTCACAAGTCCACGGCCTCAGATCCGCTTCCTCGCACCCTCATCCAACCTACCAGAGCAGCTTCTGACGCCCCATCCACGGCCGCAGATCCGCATCGTCGACACCACCTTTAACCCAACCACCGGAGCAGCTTCTGACGCCCCGTCCATGGCCGCAGATCCGCATCTTCGACACCATCCTTAACCCAACCACCGAAGCAGCTCCTGACACCCCGTCCATGGCCGTAGATCCGCGTCGTCGACACCATCCTTAACCCAACCACCGGAGCAGCTTCACCTACGCCCTCGTCCACAGCCACAGATCTGCTGCGCCCACACCGTAGTCCACCCTACCGGAGCCGCTCCACAAACACCCTACTCGACGGTTCTAGATCTCCTTACCAGACCCCGACAGCCAGCGCAGCGTCATCACCCTCGACGTTTCTAACCTGATTCCCACCGTCTGGAGAGATGCCAAGCACCCGCCACGGCCTAGGTACTTGTCACCTTTAAAGCCGTCCAGCATCACCTGCCCGATGTACTTCAAATATACTAACCGGTCGCTGTTACCTGTTATGCAGCTGGCAAAAACTACAAGGACGATGTTTCTTCTGGATCTATCAGCTTGGCCAACCAAGATCCTGGACTGAGGCATTGCTATGATCTTGTAAGCGCGTCTCTCTCTCTTGTATTGTTCTGTGCCTGTTAGCGTGCTTTGCTAGGATTTTCGACAAGTAATCCCTTTGTGCAGACATTGATTTCTACTACTGGCTGCTAAATTAGATATGTAGATGTCATACATGATACTACCTCGTACCTCCGTTCCTAAATATAATTCTTTCTAGAGATTCCACTATAGGCTACATACGGAGCAAAATGAGTGAATCTACACTCAAAAATGCATCTATATACATCTGTATGTGGTCCATACTGGAATCTCTACAAAGACATATATTTAGGAACAGGGGCAGTACATTACACAAAATCATAGGTGGCATGTAGGAATTCCAGTGCACTACATTAGGCTCCCTTAGAGTGCCTGCTAGTCCAGCATACAGAGTCATGGCTAGTTTATGGTATGCACACAATCGTTAATTGGTGATTTAAATATGCGCAAGGGATATGCAATGTAGTATCATGTAGAGATGTCTGAAATTAGCCGTGTCAACTTGCAGATAGGGTTACACAATGAAAAGGTACAAGATGTATGTGGCAATTTCATCGAACATCGCAAAAAAAGGAGAGGTAGTGGTGAGCCTATACAGTGTGCTATGGTACGTCACTCCTCCATTGCAATCATCGTGACATGTTATTTGTATGCCAGTTCTATTAGCCAAGTTTCTTAGGGACAGTTATTACGAGTTATCCTAAGAAAATAAGCACCTGTGAATATAAGCTCCATGTAATAAGCCAACCAGTTCTTTTCATTGCATTTTCAGCTTATCTTTGGTATGATCAGTGGAAAGTCTAGATTGCATTATATTTTTTTTCATTTTGCTGCCCATATGGAAATTAATTTGACTTGCAAACATTACAAATTGAACCCAGTGCGGTAATTAATATGATAGGAAAACAGACCATCACTATTTGCTCAAAATGCAAATACAAAGATACCATCTACTTGGCACAATCTACTTTGGTCAATGTTTTCCACAGAGATCCCATTGCCTAATTTAAACGAAGAATGCATGACCCACATTTAAATGAAGAACAATTATTTATTGAAATTCGATGGTCCAAGTGGCTGGTTATTATCGTATAGCAGCCCCACCTGAAAGCATCATATAGCAGCAGCTCATAGCAACTCATCATACAGCAGCAGCAGTCTGCAATTCATCATATACTAGCAACAGCTCATAGCAATTCATCATATAGCAGAAGCAGGAGCAGCTCATAGCAATTCATCATATAGCAGCAACAGGAGCAGCTCATAGCAATTCATCATATAGCAGCAACAGGAGCAGCTTGTAGCAACTCATCATATAGCAGCAGCAGGAGCAGCTTGTAGCAACTCATCATATAGCAGCCGCTCATAGCAATTCATTATAGCAGCAGCAGCTCATAGCAACTCATCATACAGCAGCAGCAGCAGCAGCTCATAGCAATTCATCATATAGCAGCCGCAGGAGCAGCTCATAGCAATGCATCATATAGCAGCAGCAGAAGTAGCTCATAGCAATTCATCATATAGTGGATCATAATGAAAATTTGGCAAAAAATCAGAGGAGATCCTCACCTTGTTGGATGAGCTCATCCTTCAACAGCACCTCAAGGCCATGGCCTGGGAGGAGGGGAGGGGGAATAAGGTGCCTTCTGCCGCAGTGTGGCATCAGCCATAGTTGTGCAGCGCCCGCCGGAGTAGTGCGTTGGACGAACCACAGTGGAGCAGCTGCTGGACACCATGAGAATGAGGGGCGGCGCCAGAGGGAGGAGAAGCCAGGGAGATTTGTCCCTACCCGCCGGCCATGTACCCTAGCTGGACATAGTATCGTCGAGGACCAGGCCAGATGGGACCAGCGGCGACGGCTCGCTGGAGGAACCCTAGTGCTGCAGGCAGGGGATCGAGGTAGAGGGAAAGGGGAGAGGAGATGCAAGCGGGCAGGGCAATGAATGCTTGCGTGTTTGTTTTTACTTGAGGGTCAGGTGTGACACGGGCGTCAGCAGTTGCATTTTGAGTGTAATATAGGCAGACAACAGAGTCATTTCACTATTCCCCTTCCCTTCAATTTTTAGTGAGGTTCTACCCAAAACACCCCCCTCCAAAGCGAAATTAGTTAAGCCCAAGCCCATAACTCAAAAATGACTTCTTTACATCTTTTATTGCTTATTTTGACAATATGCCCTGAAAAGGCGGAATCGAACTGGCCCTTAACCTGCAATTCAATTGTGTGTGCAATGATGAATCACTCCTGCCTGCTATCTGTACATTTAGGCATCATCATACATGGCATAACCTAATACATGTGCATTCCATTGTAGAATCTGGAATATGCAATGTTTATGTTAGTTCATACGTTGCACATGATGTTCAAATGCCCCTTAAATTTGGTCAGTCAAGTGATGGTCTTTAAGCCTCTTTCTTTGCTTCTTTTCTTGATATGTAAGATTTGCTCACACATCTGTTCAATTGCTTGTTTGCATCAGCCAACCATACTAGGACTGTTTGCTTTGATTACTTGTTGTTCTTGACCTAACACTCTAACAGAGCTTGTCAACGATTTAAACACTAAGGGCTGCTGTAGTGGGGCCTTGTCTAACTCATAGGTGACATAAAGGTTTGGATGTACACTACAGTAGGCTCTCCAAGAGTACCTGGAGATCCAGTTCGAAGGTATGCCTAGTTTTTACATAGTGCAGACATAGTAAATGCTCATTTCATTGTGTGCAAGTGCAAGAGATGCGGCATGTTTCATTATGTGGTGTTGTTTTGTTATAATCTCATCCTTTTGTGTTCACAGACTGGAAAGTATGCATATTTATCTTCCAAGGAGACGAGTAACTAGTTTGTGTCACCTTGCAGAGGGGGTGTAATGAAGATAAGATTGAGGATTTCCAAGTACAAGATGTTAGGAAGGAGCCTTGCAAGAGAAGTAGGAGCTGCACTGAGCCTCTTCAACCTGCTAAGGTAAGTCACTGTATGCAACTCAACAGTTCAATTCCTTGTTTGTTTCAGGCATAGTTAATTTTCTCTTTTCAATTGCTTTATTTGTCCTCAGTTAATGAGATGCCCAAATAATCATGCCTGATGTTCGGTACTTGTATCACTATTAGTTGACATAATTAAAGGCCTTGCCATTTAATTACTCTGCCGAAGTGTGCCTGAAGCTTTGAAGTCTATTAACCAACTATTATTGCATGAGGCTCACAATCTAGTTTATACTACGCTAATAATTGCATAGTTTTGCCTGCTGTAGTATGTTTGTAAGAAACCCTCTGTTGTTCATTATGCTCCCTAAGACTTTAATTGAGGCACAGAATGGCCAACTGCTTGCTTACTTATACGCAACGTGCTGTCTAAATTTGTAACTTGTCTGTGTTCTCGATTAGGCCCCAACATCATGCTCATCTGGTAAGCTAGGAGGGATTTCTGTATGCAGGATGCACAGACTATCTTTTTTATAATTTTTAAAATATCACCTGCTTATGCTTCATGACGTGTAACATTTTGTTTGAAAGTGATGTGTAACATTATTGTTAGTCCTGTTTTGCCATGTAGTACAAAATAGTGTCTTGTTCGCTTCACTGTTGTAACTATATTTTTGCACTAGTCATGTGTACTTACAGAAACATTTCAGGATGAAGTGACATCAACACAAAGATCTGCGAGCAGTGCAGCATGGCCGTTACCGAATGATTATGGATTGGAATTGGAATGTGCTGATGTTCTCGAGCATCAACTAGAGGTGGCAAGACAACGTGTACATGATTGTCAACATACAATCAACAAGTTGAGACTGGACATGCAGGTATTAGATGCAGGAGTCAAAAAAATGAAACAAGACACTGAGGTAACCATGAAGGAATTGGAGATTTTGCAGACTGAAATTTGTGCTATTTGAATCCGGTCAATCCTATTTTCTGAAGAGATTATAGTTCAAATGGAGTTAAGTTGATGCGCGTCCATGATGTATGAGCTGTATTTACCCAGTGTATGTAATTTGCTGTTTGTGTATGATTTATTATCACCTATGCCGAACCATAATGCCCAGTGGGTATAATTGGCTGTAATTTCTTTATTGTATAGTGTAGGATTATTCTACCTTTCTATGCCTTGATCTCTTTGTTGTAATAGTGTAGGATTTTTAGAGGTGATAGTATTGAGTAGGATAATTCTTTGAATATGCTATATCGTTCAAACGGGGGCCAACTCGCCCGACCATGGCCCTTCACGGGCTGTCGGATACATGGGCCTTCTACGTCTCGTAGGATCCATGGGCCTTCTACATCTCGTCGGACCATGGGCCTTCTACGTCTCGTAGGATCCATGGGCCTTGTACATCTCATAGGATCCATGGGCCGCCGGCTCATTTATGGGTCTTGTACAGGCCTTTAATGGGCCGTAGACGGGCCTTTAATGGAAATTGTATGTTTTATGGGCTGACCATAATGGGCCGTTAATAGGCCGTATTTGGTGATGCTATGAAAATGGCCCGACAGACTAACGGTCCACAAACGGGCCGATTGTAACGACGGGCTGAATTTGGCCCACAAGCAGAAAATGACAGTAACGGGCCGTAAGTAACCGAATGCTGCAAATGAGCCCAAGAATAAATGGGCCCTCAGAAGGCCAAAAGTTAACTTGGGCTGGAAACGGCCCAACGGAATAACGGGCCGTTAATGGGTATAAAGTGATACACTGTTCATTACGGGCCAGTTTCACCACAGGCTGTTAACGGGTGTAAAGTAATACACTGTTCATTACGGGCCAGTTTTAGCACGGGCTGCTAATGGGCCAAGAGTTACAAAGGGCCTCATATGGGCCGAAAGACGTCATGGGCTATACATGGGCCAGAAGTGAAAACGGGCTGGAGTCATATTGGACGGCCCAGATGACGCTACTGGGCCTAATTCGGATAGGGCGTAACGGGCCTTGGGTTAGCGGGCTGTAAATGGGCTATATGCGAACAGGCCGTTAACATGCTTTCCATGGGCCAGCCCGCCAGCTTTTGACCAAGTCAAACATGTCGGCCTTTTCATAGGAATGGGCCACTGTTGGGTCGTGCCACGTGTCGACGTATCATAGGCGCCTTTTGTCCAGTGAGTGGATGACATCTGTCCCAACGATGAGCCGACACGTCTTTCCTCTAGCCAATGATGATTTTACACGTGGAAAATCCCCATTGGTCGGGGCTGTTAACGGGTTATCGGATCCAAAACCTGACTTGATAGCTTAATAGCGTTCCGTTATGGTGGATGCCACGTGTCGGTCACCCTTGACGAAAGCACTTCTGTGACGCGCGATTTATTGTCATGGAAGTGGACACTTTGTAAGTGCATCTAGTGCCCCTTAGTGATTTTGGTGTATTGAAGACTTATAGGTTAAGGATCTAATGCGTTTATGAGTGTACACAGGTCTATAAGTCTATGAGGAGTTTGATACTTACAGAGAAAGTCGACCCCTAAAAATGAAGTTCTTCGACTAAAGACTTTGATATTTTGAAGACTTTCTGAAGACTTTGAAAGAAATTGGTGTGACCTTGAAGACTTGGTATTCATTCGAGGAACATGAAGTGTGAAGACTTTTGTTTTCGTAGTTTCATTTTCTCTTTCTTGAGTCATAGGAAACACCGTACTGTTAAAGGGGGTCGAGGAAATACTAAGGAGAAATTTCCATGTGATGCTCAACTCAAAGCCTACACCTACCAATCCCTTCGAGTGAAGCCATTGGAAATCTCATACAGTTCGGTCAATTTCTTCAGTGACAGAGACGCAGTTCATCTGGTCACTGAGGACTTTGTTCTGACTGAGGAGTTAGGAATTCGCCAGTACGAATTACCTACACTGTGAGGAACATGATAGCCCTGAGGAATTTGAACCTCAAATTTCTGACCGTTGCTGTGCTACGTGCCAGCTGTCCCAAAATATCTTATCCATCCAACGGTCATATCATTGAAGGGCATTTATGTCTTATCATGTCGGGCTGCTCCCTAGGCTATAAATAGCCGCCCCCTACAACCACTAGCTGGTTGGCTGCTCCGCGAGAACTTGACACTTGTCATTTGAGAGCAACCCATCCTCCGAGGACTTTGAGCGAAAATCATCAAGTGAGGAAAATCCAAACCCAAACCCAAACACCTACAAACCCAAAGTGATTGAGCATCACTGAAGAGATTGATCCTGCGTGGATCCGACGCTTGTTACCTTTGAAGACTGTGCTTCTTCCAGACGGTTAGGCGTCAAGGTCTAGAGCATCCAAGAGGAATTGTGGATCGCCGAGTGACCGAGTTTGTGAAGGTTCGGAAGTCACCTGAAGACTTACCATGAGTGATTGGGCGAGGACTGTGTGTCCTTAGCTCAAGGATAATACGGTGAGGACTGTGTGTCCGGGACTGGGTGTCCTCGAGTTTAAATACTCAGCCGCTCCAACCAGATGTACAACTGAGACAGCAGTTGGAACTGGTCTACCAAATCATTGTCTTCACCAAGCCAACTGGTTCTATTTCCTCAACTCTTTCATTTCCTCATTACTGTGTTGTGTGTTTGTTCATATCTTTGTTTGAAGACTTTGACTGAAGACTTTCTCAATTTCCTTAGTTCAATTTCTTCAGTCTGTTTGTCTTCATCTTGTGCTATCCTGTGTTTACGCTTTCTGTACTCTGTGTTTGTCTTCATTTCATCATGATGACCATGCATGTATTTTGCTATGTTTACTTCTGAGTACTTATTCCGCTGCTAGTAGTTCTTCGCTAAAGAATTTCCTCACTAGCAAATTCCTCAGTGAAGAATTTCATAAAAATCGCCTATTCACCCCCCCCCCCTCTAGTCGATATAACGCACTTTCAATTGGTATCAGAGCAAGGTACTCCCTTATTCTGTGTGATTTTGGTTTAACCGCCTGGAGTTTTAGTTATGTCGACCGCAGGTATGATCAAGGTCTCTGCTGGGTGTCCTACCTTTGATGGGACGGACTACCCCTACTGGAAGAACAAGATGCGCATGCATCTTGAGGCAATTGATAACGATCTCTGGTACGTTGTGGAAAATGGTGTTCCCTCCATCTCACCCTCACTGAACGCTGTCGATGTGAAGAGATTCAAGCAACTTGATTCCCAAGCGAAGAATATCATATGTGGCCATCTGAGTAAAGGACAGTATGGTAGAGTGAGTGCTTTGGAAACTGATAAGCTTATCTGGGATAGGCTGTCCAAGGTCAATGAAGGAGTTTCAACTCAGTGTGACTCTCGAGTTAATGTTCTTCGCAATCTCTTCAACCGCTTCAAAAGACTCAACAATGAAAATGTTCAGCAAACTTTCGATCGCCTCACTGACATCTCAAATGAGCTTCAAGCACTTGGTGCTACTGACATCACCGACCATGAGGTGGTGAAGAAATTGCTGAGATCACTTGATTCTTCATTTGATACTCTGGCACTGATGATACAAGAGCGTGCTGATTACAAGTCACTTGACCCCGCTGATATCCTCGAGAGGCTAAACACTCATGAGTTTCAGCTTGCTGAAAAGAGAGATCTCTATGGTTCCAGCTATGGCAGATCACGTGCACTAAAGGCCAAGGCAGTATCAGAATCCGAAGATGAAGACTCTGGTAGCAGCCTTGGTGATCCTGAAGAACTGAGTCATGATCTAGCACTGCTTGTGAAGAAATTCCAGAAGTTCTCAAGACGTGGTCGTTTTGGAAAACCCTCAAGGAGCAATGATTCCTCATCCAGTGACTACAAGAAGAGGCTTTGTCACAAGTGCAAGAAACCAGGACATTACATTCAAGATTGTCCTCAGTGGGAAAAGGAATCAAAGAAGAAGAAATACAAGGATTACAGTTTTGATGATGTGAAGAAAAAGAAGAAGTCTTCAAAATCTTCATCGTCAAAATCCTCAAAGTCTTCATCTCACAAGAAGAGCAGCTCCAAGAAGGCTCGGGCATTCATTGGCAAGGAAATGGACTCTGAAGCTGAATCTGAGGAACAAGAGGAAGAGGAGGCTTCTGAGGACTCTGAATCAGGTGTGGCAAGCCTAGCCCTCGCCACCGCATTCGTCAGCAAGTCTATCTTCAACTCTGAAGAAAATGATCTCACCAACAAGGCTGATGAAGGCAATGATGAATATGCTCCCACCTATTGCTTCATGGCAAAGGGTGCCAAGGTACCTAGATATACCTCCTCTGAGTCTAGTGAAGATGAATCTGATGACAATCTTAAGCCTTGCTACTCTAAACTTGCTAAGATTGCTGTGAAACAACAAAAGGCTTTTGAAAAGGTTCAAAACATGCTAGACAAAAGTAATGATATGTTGGGTGAAGAAATGGATCGCACTAAAGCCTTGACTGAAAATCTTCAAAGACTTCAGACCAGGTTTGACAACCTTCAAGGTCATCATAACACTCTCTTGTCTGATCATGAGAAGCTTTCTTATGAATTTCTTCAAAGAAAGCAAGATCTTGAACAGCTAAGAGTGAGTTATGAAGATCTTCAGAAGGAGCGCGATTCATTACTTGCTCAACAAATCAGCGCTGCTCAGGAAGAATTTATTCCTCCATGTTTAAAATGCATTGAACGAGAATCTGCTAATTCTTCACCTGAAAGTTCAAATGCTTCTAATGTTACAAATTCTTCACCTGCCTCTGCTATCACTAACTCCTCATCTGAGGACATTGCTAGTATCACTGACGATGCCGGGCTAAAGGAATTGTACATGACAGGCATGTACAAAAGCCTCAAAGGGCACCAGACTCTTTGTGATGTGCTTAAAAAGCAGATCCTCAACAGGAACCCTAGGAAAGAGGGTATTGCCTTTGAGAGGAAACTTAATGCTGATGGTGCATATTGGAAGCCTGAGCAGTACCCCAAAACCTCATGGGTTGCTGCAAAGGGACCTCCAGTTGACCCATCTAATCTATCTGGTTATACATGTGAATCTTCTCATTCTTCTGATGAGTCATTTGACTCCAACTATAAACTATTCAAAAATCAGAATGGTGAAGTATTTGCTAGATATGTTGGCACTAACTGCAGGAACGGTTCCCCTATGAAGAAAATCTGGGTTCCCAAAAGGTATCTTGAAAGTGTTCAGGTGAATGTCCTCATGACACCACCTGTGAAGAAAAGGAACCCCAGACCAAATTCTTCATATGGATCCAAGTCCTCATACGGACCAAATTCCTCACGTGGATCAAATTCCTCAAAAGGATCAAAGTCCTCATATGAACATCATCGTGCTAACAACTCTGTTTCGCAGGGAAGAGCCAAGGGCTATGAATATGAGCATTATTCTTCTAATCATTATGTTCATAAGTCCTCGAAGAATTTCTCTGCTTATTCATATGCTTACCCTAACCCCTCTTATGTGAAACGTAATGGTTTGGCCGCTATGACACCATTCTCATATGGAGCTCGCAGAGTGATGAACTCTTTGCCACCCCTTCAGATGTGGGTGGTGAAGAAAAAGAACTAATTTCTTCTAAAGGGTCAGGTCTCCAGACGTGCTCAAACATCTGAAGAATTTGCTGGGGACCTGACAAAATGCCTGAAAGGACGCAGGCTAACCATGATGAAATGAACTTTCATTTCACACGTCCTCCCTCTGGCGCGTTCTTGCCCCTGTTCCCGTCTCCTTCCTCCTTGTCTCGACCTCCATTCATGTCTAGTAGCTGCCCCGTGAGCTCCTGCGTCGCCCTGTGCCTCTGCCTCGTCGTTGTTCGCCTTAAATGCGCCGCTAGAGCCGTGGTCGTGCCGTGCCCAGCCACTGCCCGCCATTAAAGCTTGGTCGAGAGCTCATCCGTGAGTTTTAGAGCCCTCCCCGTGGCTATATAAGAGTCCCCCGATGTCCCCCAATCCTCACTCACTCCTCCCCTGTCTCTTTTGCCCACCAGAGCAGCTCTCCCTTGCCGTTCTTCCTCGGATCGGCGTGACCTCACCGAAGTTGGTCTTAGTTTCGACCACCACAACACTCCTCTCCTCTTCTAGAGCTGTCCACCGGAGCCCCTTGTCCCCGCGGTTCGCCCCACCACCTCGCCCCTCGCCGGAGTCCCATCTGGCCGCTTGCTCCTCGTCCGGCCGCCGCCTCCTCCATTCGGCCACCAGCTCGTCCGGCCATCCCGAGCTCTCCCACTCCCTCATGACCACCTAACCACCTCCTCCACTCTCTGGAGAGCCTCCTCGCACCCTCCACCTCGCCTTCCCGTCGCTGGAGTGCTCCTCCTCCAAGAAAACGGCCGCCGGAGCCCGCCTCTGTCCACCTCCGCCCCCACGTCCTTCTCCCCTCCTCGGCGCCCGCTAGCCCTCTGGATGGGTGCGGCGTGACCTCCCGCGTCCGCCGGTGCCCTCGCCTCGGCCAACGGTGGCCGGAGCCGACCGGGCCACCACCAGCATTGCCCTGCCTCGCCTCTCCTCTGCCTCGCTCAGGGGAGACCGAGCAAAGGAAGAAGACGAGCGCCTGGACCCCCCTGCCGCGTGGACCCCACCGGTAAGTGACTCCGCCCCTGGCCACATGGCAAGTGAAAGCGTATTCAAGAGAATATGTTTTCCCTTGTCCAAAAATGCATTTCTCGAATGCTATAGACCGAAATGCGCTTTCCCTTAGCGTATTTCTCTCTACCGCGGCCAAGAGTGCGCTTTCTCTCTTCTGAAAGCGTATTTTTTGAAATGCGTTTTCTGTTTTTACTCTCAGGGACCCGTTGGTGATAAAAACTTTCACATATTGGTCCCTGGTGTTCAACACCTCATAACTCCGCAACTGTAACTCTAATTGAGGTGAAACCAATGCTCACTTCTTCGTGTCATCGAGCTCGTTCTGTTGGTGTCACTTTCATTATGTTTTGGCATACTGAAAATGACCATTTTTCCCTTGCCCCTAATCAGCCCCTTTTGGGAGAGAAACTTTTTCGGTGATTCCTTCCGCGATCTTTCCGCACATCTTCCCGGTGGTTTCTTCATCCCCAGGCAAGCCACAACCACCATTTGCATAATAGCCATGCAGTAGCATTGGTTTTCAACTTGAATCTTTAATAACTGTATGTTTGTTTTGCTACTGCTGTCGTATTTCGGTTATGCTTATGGATGGATAACTACCTTCATGCTATGTTTTATTGCACTTTGTTATCATGAATTACTTGCTAGTATTACTTTCATATTGTCATGCGGCATAGTAGTAGATGTTGGGTTGGTTATGTTCTTCGGTGCATGACTGTCGTCGGTTACCGAGTACCGTTAATATGCATTGTTCCTTTGCTGTTAATTGGTTAAGTGTTTACTCGGTAATGTTATCGATGTTATTGCATAGTATTTATTGTTGATGTTAGTAGTCATGTTGTGCTATGAGTAATGTTATACTTGTGATATTAATGCTCGTCATTATGCCATGCTCAGTTGGATATGATTCATTGTTGATATGGTTGATAGATATGTTGTACCCTCATGCTTATGTTGATATCATCCTCATGCATTGTAATTGCATCATGTTATTTTATCATGGCTCAGCATATTTGCATTCAAGTTTAACTGGATTAAATTGAACTTGAACAACTGTTGGCTGAGTCATGGTGCCACCATATCGAGCTGACAAGTGCAACCATACTTGCCTTTGTGGGAAGGTCCTAACTGGGTCTATTGTCGTGCCTCCAACGACGGAAGGTTATGGGCGCACGGTACCCTGATCAACTAGGCGGACATAAGCCTTGTGTGCATGTAGTTGGATGATAAGCGCTTTTGTCCTAGTTTGGGACCGTTTTATTTTTCCACGACGGTGGCCATTGGTGCCTTTGGTAGGCACGGGGCCACCCAGGACTTAGCCCAATGGGGAGTGAGTCGGAGTGGCCGGGAGAGTGTCATGGAAGTAGGACGGTTTTGTCGGAATGCCGTTGGTCCACCCGAATGGGAGTGCGATGCCATGGGTTCTGTGGTGTGGATACAGTGTGCTACCTCTGCAGAGTGTATATTAAATCCATCGATAGCCGCGCTCGCGGATAAGGGCCCAGTTCATAGTTGGTCACACTATGGGTCAACAGTAATAATAATGTGCTTAATAACAACCCTGGTTCTATGATGAGATAAGTTGGTTATGTGATCCATGAATGATCAGCGTTTGGTTACGAGGTAACCCGTTGAGCCAAGATTGCTTCCGTTTGTGATCCGTGAATGATCACTGTGGTATCGAGGATACCGAGTTGTTGGATATTCGTGATGTTGTGCGAGAATCGTGGGGTAAAGATCAAGCTCCTTGTGGTCATTTAATGATTACTATAGTATTGTTTATGCCAAGCTTGATTTGATCCTGAGATGATCGTGTGATGTCCGAGGTTGGTAAGTGATGCATGTGATGGTTACGAGGTAACCCGAGTAGAATAAATGGTGCATATAGTGTCATCATGTTGCATGCTAGTATCGTGAGATGTATATGTTCATGCCATGCTCATATTGTTCTCGCGGTATCATGTTCATGTTGTTCATGCCATGTTATTCTGATGATCTCATGATAATTCCTGCTTAACCTGTAATTGCCATGTTGTTGTTTATCTTGAATGCTTCTGGTTATTGTGAGCTTGCAAGTACATTCAATGTATACTGACCTGGTGTGTCATGGCAGTTTGCATGTCATGCCGAAATTGCTTGCTTGTTTGCCGTGGATCCCTTGTTTGCGAGCTAGGATAAGCGTTCCAGCTAGAGGCCCTGCGGAGTGGAGTTCACCACCGTCGTCGTTGTTCCGTTGCTAGAGTTATTCCGCTACATCGTGTTGTGCTGCTGCTTGCATGGAGCAACTGTGGCAGGCGTAGTGTCGCCGTGCCGATGTAACCCTTGTATCATTATAGCTTGTAATAAAGAGCTGATTTGTTCTATGCTAAGCAGTGTCGTATTCCAGAAGACTTCTCCTCGATCTCTGGGCTGGATTACGGGCCGTCCCGGTTTCTCTGAGCCGAGGTGCCACATTGCATTTCTCCGGCTCATCGGTAGGCTCCTCCCCCTCCTCTGCCTCTTACTGAGCGTGCTCGGTAGAGGAGAGGCTGTCGGAAGTAGCACAAAGCCCCTCTGTGGTAGTAGTATTTAGGGGCTGTTTTGTTCAGTTCATATGACTATATATGTGTGGTCAAACTGTACAACATACTTAAAATTAGCTAGTATATATAGTTGAACTAGCTATTTCAGTATGTGGTTGGCAACAATTGGGGAAAAGTTTGGTTAGTTTAGCTATCGAATTGAACTATTTGTATAAATTAAGAACAGCCGCTTAAACTATGAATGAAATCTATGCTTAATTACTAAATTTTAGTTGAAAAAATTAGATAGTGCTAGTGATTTCTAGCTGCATATTTTGACAAATCGTTGTGTTACAAGGATTGACAAATGGCAACGTTACTAGATCAACAAATGTCAATCTTTCCAGTTTGACAAATGGCAACATACCCAATATGATAGATGCAAATCTTACCAAAATGTTTGTACATGGTTGCACATGGGTAATCCAAAACAACTGTTTGTGTTGAAGGGATGCACAAATCCTGTGCTGTGGATTTTCCCTCGACTTAAGGGGGAAGAGCATAGCTCTCATTTTCCATACGGGTGTTCTATCTAAAACGTTTGCGATCAAGAGCTACATAAATCTTGCTTGGCACATTTTCTCTTGGCTTCCTGGGGAAGCTGTTGGCACGCCTACCGCACGGCACCTCCTAGCCATTAAAAGAGTGAGGCGTGGCTTCAAGTGAATGGTTAAAAGAACGCACACGATTTAAATTATAGAAAACGTTTGAGATGTTACAGTTGCAGCTATTTGTCTCAAAATGCCTTTGTTGGATGTTATTTGAGTGCGCCTTCTCTCAAAATGGGCATGAAAAATAACACAACATGTCGGTTGCCATTCCATTATAGCATGCCAAGTTTCATGAATTTCAGACGAGTTTTGAATTTACTAGAATTTAGAAACGGAGTATCTCAACATTTTACCGGCAATCAAAAGTGCCCTGGTGTTTGAAATTCATTCCCATTTCTTGCAGGGGACCTAAGCATGCCCCGAAGGACACATATTTGAGTTTTCAACCAATTTATATGCACTGGAGCTTGTGCATGTGGTTCAAATTTGAATTATGCACATGAAATGCCTAGAAAACCCAGTTAATGTATAAAAATATCCAAACGAACCCCGAAAAATTCCAAAAGTAAACACAACACTCATGTTGCTCTATGTTGACACTAGAAAAATTATGAAAGCAATAAGAGGCAACGGATATCGTTTCGTCCCCAAAGGTGGCACGTTCCCTACCGAAACCATCATGCTTGTTGTAAGAAACTAAGGTTTGTGAGAAGCTTATAATCAAACCTGTCCCAAATGGGACAAATAATTTACCACGGCATGTTGATGCCACTCCATGATAGAATGCCAAGTTTCATGAATTTCAGACGAGTTTTGGATTTACTAGAATTTAAAAACCAGGTATCTCAATGTTTTATCAGCAATCAACAGTGCCCTGGTGTTTGAAATTCATTCCCATTTCTTGCATGGGACCTAAGCATGCCCCGAAGGACACAGATTTGATTTTTCAACCAATTTATATGCACTAGAGCTTGTGCATGTAGTTCAAATTTGAATTATGCACATGAAATGCCTAGAAAACCCAGTTAATGTATAAAAATGTCCAAACGAACCCCGAAAAATTCCAAAAGTAAACACAACACTCCTGTTGTTCTACGTTGACACTAGAAAATTTTTGAAAGCAATAAGAGGCAACGGATATCGTTTCGTCCCCAACGGTGACATGTTCCCTACCGAAACCATCACACTTGTTGTGAGAAGCTTATACCCAAACCTGCCACAAATGGGACAAAATTTTTACCACGACATCTTGATGCCGCTCCATGATAGCATGCCATGTTTCATGAATTTCAGACGAGTTTTGGATTTACTAGAATTTAAAAACCAGGTATCTCAATGTTTTGCCGGCAATCAACAGTGCCCTAGTGTTTGAAATTCATTCCCATTTCTTGCATGGGACCTAAGCATGCAACCAAGGACACATATTTGTTTTTTCAACCAATTTATATGCACTGGAGAATGTGCATGTAGTTCAAATTTGAATTATGCACATAAAATGTCTGGAAAACCCAGTTAATGTATAAAAATGTCCAAACGAACCCTGGAAAATTCCAAAATTGAACACAACACTCCTGTTGTTCTATGTTGACACTCGAAATTTTTTGAAAGTAATAAGAGGCAACGGATATCGTTTCTTCCCCAAAGGTGGCACGTTCCCTGCCGAAACCATCACGCTTGTTGTGAGAAGCTAAGGTTTCTGAGAAGCTTGTACCCAAACCTACCCCAAATGGGACAAAATTTTTTACCACGGCATGTTGATGCTGCTCCATGATAGCATGCCAAGTTTCATGAATTTCAGATGAGTTTTGGATTTACTAGAATTTAAAAACCAGGTATCTCAATGTTTGCGACCAAGTGCCGGTGGCAGGGTGTTTGAAATTCATTCCCATTTCTTGCATGAGACCTAAGCATGCAACCAAGGACTCATATTTGATTTTCCAACCAGTTTATATGCACTAGAGAATGTGCATGTAGTTCAAATTTGAATTATGCGCATAAAATGCCTGAGAAACCCAGTTAATGTATAAAAATTTCCAAACGAACCCCGAAAAATTCCAAAATAAACACAACACTCCTGTTGTTCTATGTTGACACTCGAATTTTTTTTGAAAGCAATAAGAGGCAATAGATATCGTTTTGTCCCCAAAGGTGGCATGTTCCCTACCGAAACCATCACGCTTGTTGTGAGAAGCTCTGGTTTGTGAGAAGCTTATACCCAAACCTGCCCCAAATGGGACAAAAAGTTTACCACGGCATGTTGATGCCACTCCATGATAGCATGCCAAGTTTCATGAATTTCAAACGAGTTTTGGATT
Organism: Triticum urartu; assembly: GCF_003073215.2. Lineage (NCBI taxonomy): Eukaryota > Viridiplantae > Streptophyta > Magnoliopsida > Poales > Poaceae > Triticum > Triticum urartu. The sequence goes on along the minus strand of NC_053022.1, from coordinate 510,686,735 downwards.
ACTAGAATTTAAAAATCAGGTATCTCAATGTTTGCGGCCGAGTGATGGTGGCAGGGTGTGTGACATTCATTCCCATTTCTTGCATGGGACCTAAGCATGCAACCAAGGACACATATTTGATTTTTCAACTCGTTTATATGCATTGGAGCATGTGCATGTAGTTCAAATTAGAATTATGCACCTGAAATGCCTACAAAACCAAGTTAATGTATAAAAACATCCAAACGAACCCTGAATAATTCCATTTTTTGACGACACACCTATGGTTGCATGTTCACTGCAGATAAAAGTTCTAGCCATTCAAACACCATCCTTTGTAGTTGTGACCCCATTACGTAATTCAAATAAAGACGATAAATCAAGTAGACCGTACACTGTTTATTATCACCAACCGTGTGAGATGCAACACAAAATATCTTGGAGCACCGTTGGTGTATAGCATGCCTATGGCTTAGGCGAGAAGGTGCGTTGGCTACAGTCCACAGCCAGCGTGTCAAGCACACTAGCTCACTCCCCAAATATCATTTCACTGTTCATTCGTCACCGGTGAAAGATGGGGATTTGCACCCATGTCGTGAGGGCAACTTTGGCGGCCCACTCCGGCGAGAGCGCGGCCGCAGCCGCTAGGCGCGTGCTAACAAGCTTCGTGAGGGCGACCACAGTCTGCATCCGGGGGGCCAAGGCAGCCCAAACGGCCACAGTTGCTTCTCAGGCGGCAGCAGCAACATCTGCCTCGGGGATAGCAACTGGCGAGAGCGGCACAGCAGCTATCCGTTGCACAGCGGCGGCCTTAGCCCTGATGGAGGCTGCCCACTACCATGTCGAGGTCGTCCAGGCCCAGCTCGTGGCGGTCACCGCACAAATCGAACGAAGCTTCTCTGACAACGGTCGACAACCCATGGCCGAAGAGTTGGCAATCGCCGAGAGAGTTCGAGAAGCCGTCTGTTCCTATGCGGCATACCTTGCCACGACGGAGCCCGCCAGAGCCAAGATCGCGGCCGCCCATGCCCAGCTCGTGGCGGCCTATTCCAAAGATATGGCGGACGCGGATGGCGAGATGCTTGACGAGTATGGTGCAATTGATGACATGGAGCCCCTTCCCCAGGAGACCATCGGGCGCGAGCTGGACATGGAGGCGGCGGCGGAGATCGACGAGCACCAGCCATAGTAGTACTCTTTGTTTTGTTTAATTAAGAGCACCGGTCTTTAATTTGTTAGAGCAATGTTTAGGTCAGCTAGCTCTGTTTAATTGCTGAACTTGCTCGATTAAGAAGCTAGTCTCCTCTGTGTACCCAAATTATGCAATGACGTGGATGACCACTGCAACGAGGGAAATTCTAACCAAAATTTTTGACGTTCAAACTCAACACACACGGGTTAAGCTATCTGAATCGCTTGTGATGTTCACATATCATACACAGTTCTAAATAAGGGCTCGTGTCTGATGACACTTTGCGCGCCAGTTTTTTCGCTGAAGCGATTCCAAAGTTTTGGCTTCTGCGGAAATATCTACCTCCCCGCCCCTCCCTCTTACCAAAAGCCACATTTCCCTTATTTCCGCCTCCTTTCCAAGTTGAAACCTTCACTCCTCGTTTGCGGCACCGCCTCCTCGCCAGTGCTACCTCTTGAGCACTGCGTTGGTTTTCCCTTGAAGAGGAAAGGGTGATGGAGCAAAGTAGCGTAAGTATTTCCCTCAGTTTTTGAGAACCAAGGTATCAATCCAGTAGGAGGCTACGCTCGAGTCCCTCGCACCTACACATACAAATAAGAACCTCGCAACCAACGCGATAAAGGGGTTGTCAATCCCTTCACGGTCACTTACGAGAGTGAGATCTGATAGATATGCTATGATAATATTTTTGGTATTTTTATGATAAGGAGAAATAAAGATGCAAAGTAAAATAAAAAGGCAATAGAAATAGCTAAGTGTTGGAAGATTAATATGATGGAGAATAGACCCTGGGGCCATAGGTTTCACTAGTGGCTTCTCTCAAGAGCATAAGTATTACGGTGGGTGAAGAAATTACTGTCGAGCAATTGATAGAATTGAGCATAGTTATGAGAATATCTAGGTATGATCATGTATATAGGCTTCACGTCCGTGAGAAGTAGACCGACTCCTGCCTCTGATGATTTGGGGTACGGAGATATATATAGGAGGAAGAAGTACGTCGGTGGAGCAACGTGGGCCCCACGAGTGTGTTGGGCACGCCTGGGGGAGGTGGGCGCGCCCCCCTACCTCGTGCTCTCCTCGTTGATTACTTTACGTAGACTCCAAGTCCTCTGGATCATGTTTGTTCCAAAAATCACGTTCCCGAAGGTTTCATTCCGTTTGGACTCCATTTGATATTCTTTTTCTGCGAAACTCTGAAATAGGAAAAAAATAGCAATTTGGTATGGGCCTCTGATTAATAGGTTAGTCCCCAAAATAATATAAAAGTGTATAAATAAGCCCATTAAACATCCAAAATAGAATATATATAATAGCATGGAACAATAAAAAATTATAGATATGTTGGAGACGTATCAAGCTTCCCCAAGCTTAATTCCTGCTCGTCCTCGAGTAGGTAAATGATAAAAACAGAATTTTTGATGTGGAATGCTTCTTGGCATACTTCTTAATGTAATATTTTATTGTGGCATGAATATCTAGGTCCGAAAGATTCAAGATAAAAGTTTAATGTTGACATAAAACAATAATACTTCAAACATGCTAACCAAGCAATTATGTCTTATCAAAATAACATAGCCAAAGAAAGCTTATCCCTACAAAATCATATAGTTAGGCTATGTTTCAATATTGTCACACAAACGTTCTCATCATGCATAACCCCGATGACAAGCCGAGCAATTGGTTCATACTTTTAACGCGCTTCAGCCTTTTCAACTCTTACGCAATACATGAGCGCAAGCCATGGATATAGCACTATGAGTGGAGTAAAGTATAATGATGGGGGTTATGAGAGAAGACAAAAAGGTAGAAAGTCTCACATTGATGCGGCTAATCAATAGGCTATGGAGATGCCCATCAATTGATGTCAATGAGAGGAGTAGGGATTGCCATGCAACAGATGCACTAGAGCTATAAATATATGAAAGCTCAACAAAAGAAACTAAGTGGGTGTGCATCCAACTTTCTTTCTCACGAATACCAAGGGCATTTTGAGGAACCCATTAATGTCTACTACACAACCTTCTTCTTGTAGACGTTGTTGGGCCTGCAAGTGCACAGGTTTGTAGGACAGTAGCAAATTTCCCTCAAGTGGATGACCTAAGGTTTATCAATCCGCGAGAGGCGTAGGAGGAAGATGGTCTCTCTCAAACAACCCTACAACCAAATAACAAAAAAGTCTCTTGTGTCCCCAACACACCCAATACAACGGTAAATTGTATAGGTGCACTAGTTCGGCGAAGAGATGGTGATACAAGTGCAATATGGATGGTAGATATGGGTTTTTGTAATCTGAAAATATAAAAACAGCAAGGTAGCGAGCGGTAAAAGTGAGCGTAAACGGTATTGCAATGATAGGAAACAAGGCCTAGGGTTCATACTTTCACTAGTGTAAGTGCTCTCAACAATAATAACATAGATAGATCATATGACAAGCCCTCAACATGCGACAAAGAGTCACTCCAAAGCCACTAATAGCGGAGAACAAACATAGAGATTATGGTCGGGTACGAAACCACCACAAAGCTATTCTTTCGGATCAATCTATAAAAGAGTTCATACTAGAATAACACCTTAAGATACAAATCAACCAAAACCCTAATGTCACCTAGATACTCCATTGTCACCTCAAGTATCCATGGGCATGATTATACGATATGCATCACACAATCTCAGATTTATCCAACCAACATAAAAGTACTTCAAAGAATGCCCCAAAGTTTCTACCAGAGAATCAAGAACGTGTGCCAACCCCTATGCATAGGTTCCCAATGTCACGAAACCCACAAGTTGATCACCAAGACATTCATCAAGTGTTCATAAAAGACTCAATCCGATAAGATAACTTCAAAGGGGAAACTCAATTCATCACAAGAAAGTAGAGGGGGAGAAACATCATAAGATCCAACTACAATAGCAAAGCTCGGGATACATCAAGATCGTGCCATAGAGGGAACACGAGAGAGAACATGAGAGAGAGAGATCAAACACATAGCTACTGGTACATACCCTCAGCCCCGAGGGTGAACTACTCCCTCCTCGTCATGGATAGCACCGGGATGATGAAGATGGCCACCGGTGATGGATCCCCCCTCCGGCAGGGTACCGGAAAGGGCTCCCGATTGGTTTTTCGTGGCTCTGGAGGCTTGCGGCGGCGGAACTCCCGATCTAGGTTCTGTTCTGGAAGTTTTAGGGTACGTAGGTATATATGGGTGCAAGGGGTACGTCGGTGGACCTCCGGGTGCTCACGATGTAGGGGGGCGCACCCAGGGGGGAGGGGCGCGCCCCCACCCTCGTGGGCAGCCCGATAATCCCCTGACGTGCACTCCAAGCCCAATAGATTGGTTTCCTTCCAAAATTAACTTCTCCAGTTGACTTTGTTCCGTTTTGACTCCGTCTAATATTCCTTTTCCTCGAAATACTGAAATAGGCATAAAACAGCAAATCTGGGCTGGGCCTCCAGTTAATAGGTTAGTCCCAAAAATAATATAAAAGTGGATAATAAAGCCCAATATTGCCTAAAAGAGTAGATAATAAAGCACGGAGCAATCAAAAATTATAGATACGTTGGAGACATATCAAGCATCCCCAAGCTTAATTCCTGCTCGTCCTCGAGTAGGTAAATGATAAAAAAGAATTTTTGATGCAGAGTGCTACTTGGCATAATTTCAATGTAAATCTTCTTACTTGTGATATGAATATTCAGATTCGAAAGATTTAAGACAAAAGTTCATATTGACATAAAAATAATAATACTTCAAGCATACTAATCAAAGCAAGCATGTCTTCTCAAAATAGCATGGCAAAAGAAAGTTCATCCCTACAAAATCATATAGTTAGGCTATGCTTCATTTTCGTCACACAAAGATGTTCCCAACTTCTATACCCCCGATGACAAGCCAAGCAATTGTTTCATACTCATATAATCTCAAACTTTTTCAACCTTCACGCAATACATGAGCGCGAGCCATGGACATAGCACTATGGGTGGAATAGAATATGATGATGGGGATTGTGTGGAGAAGACAAAAAAGGAGAAAGTCTCATATTGACGAGGATAATCAATGGGCTATGGAGATGCCCATCAATTGATGTCAACATGAGGAGTAGGGATTGCCATGCAACGGATGCACTAGAGCTATAAGTATATGAAAGCTCTACAAAAGAAACTAAGTGGGTGTGCATCCAACTTGCTTGCTCACGAAGACCTAGGGCATTTTGAGGAAGCCCATCATTGGAATATACAAGCCAAGTTCTATAATGAAAAATTCCCGCTAGTATATGAAAGTGACAAAATGAGAGACTCTCTATCATGAAGATCTTAGTGCTACTTTGAAGAAAAAGTGTGGTAAAGGATAGTAGCATTGTCCCTTCTCTATTTTTCTCTCATTTTTTTGGGCCTTTCTCTTTTTTTGGGCCTTCTCTTTTTTGGGCCTTCTCTTTTTTTGGCCTTGCCTTTTTTTATTTTTTCGTCCGGAGTCTCATCCCGACTTATGGGGGAATCATAGTCTCCATCATCCTTTCCTCACTTGGGACAATGCTCTAATAATGATGATCATCACACTTTTATTTACTTACAACTCAATATTACAACTCGATATCTAGAACAAAGATATGACTCTATATGAATGCCTCCGGCGGTGTACCGGGATGGTGCGATGAATCAAGAGTGACATGTATGAAAAATAATGCATGGTGGCTTTGCCACAAATACGATGTCAACTACATGATCATGCAATGGCAATATGACAAAAGTAAAGTATGTCATGATGATGATGAACAGAACGGTGGAAAGTTGCATGGCAATATATCTCGGAATGGCTATGGAAATGCCATAATAGGTAGGTATGGTGGCTGTTTTGAGGAAGATATAAGGAGGTTTATGTGTGAAAGAGCGTATCATATCACGGGGTTTGGATGCACCGGCGAAGTTTGCACCAACTCTCAATGTGAGAAAGGGCAATGCACGGTACCGAAGAGGCTAGCAAAGGCGGAAAGGTAAAAGTGCGTATAATCCATGGACTCAACATTAGTCAAAAGAACTCAGATACTATTGCAAAAATTTAGAAGCCATCAAAAATCAAGTACTATGCGCATGCTCCTAGGGGGATAGATTGGTAGGAAAAGACCATCGCTCGTCCCCGACCGCCACTCATAAGGATGCACAAGCCAGGTACACTTCATGTTTCAAATTTGTTACACAACTTTAACCATACGTGCATGCTACGGGACTTGTTAACTTCAACACAAGTATTTCTCAAATTCACAACTACTCAACTAGCACGACTCTGATATTATTACCTCCATATCTCAAAACAATTATCAAGCATTAAATTTATCTTAGTATTCAATTCACTCAAAAGAAAGTTTCACATATCTTGAACACTAAGTATATTAACATTAAGCGAATTACCATGCTATTTAAGACTCTCAAAATAATCTAAGTGAAGATGAGAGTTCATCTATTTCTTCAAAATAAAACTACCGCCAAGCTCTAAAAGATATAAGTGAAGCACTAGAGCAAATGACAAACTACTCCGAAAGATATAAGTGAAGATCAATGAGTAGTTGAATAATCATACAACTATGTGAAGACTCTCCCATTTAAGAATTTCAGATCTTGATACTTTATTTAAACAGCAAGTAAAACAAAATAAAATGACATGACGCTCCAAGCAAAACACATATCATGTTGGTGAATAAAAATATAGCTCCAAGTAAATTACCGATGGAAGTGGACGAAAGAGGGGATGCCTTCCGGGGCATCCCCAAGCTTAGGCTCTTGGTTATCCTTGAATATTACCTTGGGGTGCCTTGGGCATCCCCAAGCTTAGGCTCTTGCCACTCCTTATTCCATATTCCATCGAATCTTTACCCAAAACTTGAAAACTTCACAACACAAAACTTAACAGAAAACTCGTGAGCTCTGTTAGCGAAACAAAAAAAAAACACCACTTCAAGGTACTGTAATGAACTCATTCTTTATTTATATTTGTGTTAAACCTACTGTATTCCAACTTCTCTATGGTTTATAAATTATTTTACTAGCCATAGATTTATCAAAATAAGCAAACAACACAATGAAAACAGAATCTGTCAAAAACAGAACAGTCTATAGTAATCTGCAACTAACGCAAACTTATGAAACTCCAAAATTTCTACCAAAATTAGAAGACCTGGACAGTTTGTTTATTGATCAGTAGCAATTGGAATCACTATTTTATCACGTTCTGGTGATTTTCAACAATTCGGGCACTGAGCGCAAAGATTCTGGAAATTACAGCAAGATCAAATAACTATCTTCCAAGAAGATCTAATAGGTTTAACTTGGCACAAACACTAATTAAAACATAAAACCACATCTAAACAGAGGCTAGATGGATTATTTATTCCTAAACAGAACCAAAAAGAAAGAAACTAAAATAAAATTGGGTTGCCTCCCAACAAGCGCTATCGTTTAACGCCCCTAGCTAGGCATTATGATTTCAATGATGCTCACATAAAAGATAAGAATTGAGACATAAAGAGAGCATCATGAAGAATATGACTAGCACGTTTAAGACTAACCCACTTCCTATGCATAGGGATTTTTTGAGCAAACAACTTATGGGAACAATAATCAACTTGCATAGGAAGGTAAAACAAGCATAACTTCAAAACTTTAAGCACATAGAGAGGAAACTTGATATTATTACAATTCCAACAAGCATATGTTCCTCCCTCATAATAATTTTTAGTAGCATCATGAACGAATTCAACAATATAACCAGCACCAAAAGCATTCTTTTCATGATCTACTTGCATAGAAAATTTACTACTCTCCACATAAGCAATTTTCTTCTCATGAATAGTAGTGGGAGCAAACTCAACAAAATAACTATCATATGATTGAAAATTAAGATCAAGATGACAAGTTTCATGGTTATCATTATTCTTTATAGCATACGTGTCATCACAATAATCATCATAGATAGGAGGCATGCTTTCATCATAATAATTTTGCTCATCAAAGCTTGGGGAACAAAATATATCATCTTCCTCAAACATAGCTTCCCCAAGCTTGTGGCTTTGCATATCATTAGCATCATGGATATTCAAGGAATTCATACTAACAACATTGCAATCATGCTCATCATTCAAAGATTTAGTGCCAAACAATTTATAGATTTCTTCTTCTAGCACTTCGGCACAATTTTCCTTTCCATCATACTCACGAAAGATATTAAAAAGGTGAAGCGTATGAGACAAACTCAATTCCATTTTTTGGTAGTTTTCTTTTATAAACTAGACTAGTGCTAAAACAAGAAACAAAAGGATTCGATTGCAAGATCTAAAGATATACCTTCACTTACCTAGCCTCCCTGGCAACGGCGCCAGAAAAGAGCCTGATGTCTACTACACAACCTTCTTCTTGTAGACGTTGTTGGGCCTGCAAGTGCACAGGTTTGTAGGACAGTAGCAAATTTCCCTCAAGTGGATGACCTAAGGTTTATCAATCCACGAGAGGCGTAGGAGGAAGATGGTCTCTCTCAAACAACCCTGCAACCAAATAACAAAAAAGTCTCTTGTGTCCCCAACACACCCAATACAACGGTAAATTGTATAGGTGCACTAGTTCGGCGAAGAGATGGTGATACAAGTGCAATATGGATGGTAGATATGGGTTTTTGTAATCTGAAAAAATAAAAACAGCAAGGTAGCAAGCGGTAAAAGTGAGCGTAAACGGTATTGCAATGATAGGAAACAAGGCCTAGGGTTCATACTTTCACTAGTGTAAGTTCTCTCAACAATAATAACATAGATAGATCATATGACAAGCCCTCAACATGCGACAAAGAGTCACTCCAAAGCCACTAATAGCGGAGAACAAACGTAGAGATTATGGTCGGGTACGAAACCACCACAAAGCTATTCTTTCGGATCAATCTATAGAAGAGTTCATACTAGAATAACACCTTAAGTTACAAATCAACCAAAACCCTAATGTCACCTAGATACTCCATTGTCACCTCAAGTATCCATGGGCATGATTATACGATATGCATCACACAATCTCAGATTTATCCAACCAACATAAAAGTACTTCAAAGAATGCCCCAAAGTTTCTATCGGAGAATCAAGAACGTGTGCCAACCCCTATGCATAGGTTCCCAATGTCACGAAACCCGCAAGTTGATCACCAAGACATTCATCAAGTGTTCATAAAAGACTCAATCCGATAAGATAACTTCAAAGGGGAAACTCAATTCATCACAAGAAAGTAGAGGGGGAGAAACATCATAAGATCCAACTACAATAGCAAAGCTCGGGATACATCAAGATCGTGCCATAGAGGGAACACGAGAGAGAGATCAAACACATAGCTACTGGTACATACCCTCAGCCCCGAGGGTGAACTACTCCCTCCTCGTCATGGATAGCGCCCGGATGATGAAGACGGCCACAGGTGATGGATCCCCCCTTCGGCAGGGTACTGGAAAGGGGTCCCGATTGGTTTTTCGTGGCTCTGGAGGCTTGCGGCGGCGGAACTCCCGATCTAGGTTCTGTTCTGGAAGTTTTAGGGTACGTCAGTGGACTTCCGGGGTGCTCACGATGTAGGGGGGCGCACCCAGGGGGGAGGGGCGCGCCCCCACCCTCGTGGGCAGCCCGATAATCCCCTGACGTGCACTCCAAGCCCAACAGATTGGTTTCCTTCCAAAATTAACTTCTCCAGTTGACTTCGTTCCGTTTTGACTCCGTCTGATATTCCTTTTCCTCGAAATACTGAAATAGGCATAAAACAGCAAATCTGGGCTGGGCCTCCAGTTAATAGGTTAGTCCCAAAAATAATATAAAAGTGGATAATAAAGCCCAATATTTCCTAAAAGAGTAGATAATAAAGCATGGAGCAATCAAAAATTATAGATACGTTGGAGACGTATCAAGCATCCCCAAGCTTAATTCCTGCTCGTCCTCGAGTAGGTAAATGATAAAAAAGAATTTTTGATGCGGAGTGCTACTTGGCATAATTTCAATGTAAATCTTCTTACTTGTGATATGAATATTCAGATCCGAAAGATTTAAGACAAAAGTTCATATTGACATAAAAATAATAATACTTCAAGCATACTAATCAAAGCAATCATGTCTTCTCAAAATAGCATGGTAAAAGAAAGTTCATCCCTACAAAATCATATAGTTAGGCTATGCTTCATTTTCGTCACACAAAGACGTATCACCCTTCATTGGAATATACAAGCCAAGTTCTATAATGAAAAATTCCCACTAGTATATGAAAGTGACAACATAGGAGACTCTCTATCATGAAAATCATGGTGCTACTTTGAAGCACAAGTGTGGAAAAGGATAGTAACATTGTCCCTTCTCTCTTTTTCTCTTATTTTTTGTGGCCCTTCTCTTTTTTTTCTTTGGCCTCTTTTTCTATATTTAGTCCAGAATCTCATGCCGACTTGTGGGGGAATCATAGTCTCCATCATCCTTTCCTCACATGGGACAATGCTCTAATAATGATGATCATCACACTTTTATTACTTACAACTCAACAATTACAACTCAATACTTAGAACAAGATATGACTCTATGTGAATGCCTCCGGCGGTGTACCGAGATATGCGATGAATCAAGACTGACATGTATGAAAAAATTAGGAATAGTGGCTTTACCACAAAATGCGATGTCAACTACATGATCATGCAAAGCAATATGACAATGATGAAACGTGTCATGATAAACGGAACGGTGGAAAGTTGCATGGCAATATATCTCGGAATGTCTATGGAAATGCCATAATAGGTAGGTATGGCGGATGTTTTGAGGAAGATATAAGGAGGCTTATGTGTGATAGAGCGTATCATATCACGGGGTTTGGATGCACCGGCGAAGTTTGCACCAACTCTCAATATGAGAAAGGGCAATGCGCGGTACCGTAGAGGCTAGAAAATTGTGGAAGGTTGAGAGTGCGTATAATCCATGGACTCACATTAGTCATAAAGAACTCATATACTTATTGCAAAAGTTTATTATCCCTCGAAGCAAAGTACTACTACGCATGCCCCTAGAGGGATATATTGGTAGGAAAAGACAATCGCTCGTCCCCGACCGCCACTCATAAGGAAAGCAATAAAAGAACACCTGTGTGTCAAAATTGTTCCACAACTTTTACCATATGTTCATGCTACAGGACTTGCCTACTTTAACACAAGTATTTCTCAATTTCACAATTACTCAACTAGCACACTCTAATATTACCACCTTTATATCTCAAAACACTTATCAAGTATCTAACTTCTCATGATATTTAATGGACTCAATATGGAAGATTAGTTTCGTGATTAGTGATAATTACCATGCTGTTTAAGACTCTCAAAATAATATAAGTGAAGCATGAGAGTTCAATAATTTCAATAAAATATAACCACCGCCGTGCTCTAAAAGATATAAGTGAAGTACTAGAGCAAAACTATATAGCTCAAAGGATATAAGTGAAGCACATAGAGTATTCTAACAAATTCCGAATCATGTGTGTCTCTCTCAAAAGGTGTGTACAGCAAGGATGAATGTGGCAAACTAGCAAATAAAGACTCAAATCATACAAGACGCTCCAAGCAGAACACATATCATGTGTTGAATAAAAATATAGCTCTAAGTAAATTTACCGATGGATAAGGACGAAAGAGGGGATGCCTTCCGAGGCATCCCCAAGCTTTGGCTTTTTGGTGTCCTTGGATTACCTTGGGGTGCCATGGGCATCCCCAAGATTAGGCTCTTGCCACTCCTTGTTCCATACTCCATGAAATCTCTACCCAAAACTTAAAAACTTCACAACACAAAACTTAACAGAAAATCTCGTGAGCTCCGTTAGCGTAAGAAAACAAAACACCATTTCAAGGTACTGTATTGAACTCATTTTTTATATATATTGGTGTTAAACCTACTGTATTTAAACTTCTCAATGGTTTATAAGCTCTTTTACTAGCCATAGATTCATCAAAATAAGCAAACAACATACGCAAAACAAAATTTGTCAAAAACAGAACAGTCTGTAGTAATCTGTAACTAACGCAAACTTCTGGAACTCTACAAATTCTGCCAAAATAGGACGACCTAAATAATTTGTTTATTGATCTTCTGAAATTGGAATAATATTATATCACGTTATGGTAATTTTTAACAATTATTTTCGTGAACAGAAAGTTTCTGGAATTTTCAGCAAGATCAAATAACTATCACCCAAGAAGATCCTATAGGTTTAACTTGGCACAAACACTAATTGAAACATAAAAACAAATCTAACCAGAGGCTAGATCAAAGATTTATTCCTAAACATAAGCAACAAGAAAAAAACTAAAAATAAAATTGGGTTTCCGCCCAACAAACGTTATCATTTAACGCCGCTAGCTAGGCATAAAAACACGGATAGATCTAGGTATTGCCATCTTTGGTAGGCAATCCATAAGTGGATCTCATAATAGATTCATATGGCAATTTAATTTTCTTTCTAGGGAAGTGTTCCATGTCTTTCCTTAACGGAAATTGGAATCTAATATTTCCTTCCTTCATATCAATGATTGCACCAATCGTTCTAAGGAAAGGTCTACCAAGAATAATAGGACATGAAGGATTACAATCTATGTCAAGAACAATAAAATCTACGGGCACATAATTCCTATTTACAACAATAATAACATCATTAATTCTTGCCATTGGTTTCTTGATAGTGGAATCCGCAATGTGTATGTTTAAAGAGCAATCATCATATTCGCGGAAACCTAACAAATCACACAAAGTTTTTGGAATCGTGGAAACACTAGCACCCAAATCACACAAAGAATAGCATTCATAATATTTAATTTTAATTTTAATAGTAGGTTCCCACTCATCATAAAGTTTTCTAGGGATAGAAACTTCCAACTCAAGCTTTTCTTCATAAGATTGCATCAAAGCATCAACGATATGTTTAGTAAAAGATTTATTTTGACTATAAGCATGCGGAGAATTTAGCACGGATTGCAACAAGGAAATATAATCTATCAAAGAGAAATTATCATAATTAAATTTCTTGAAATCCAAAATAGTGGGTTCATTGATATCTAAAGTTTTGACCTCTTCAATCCCACTTTTACCAACTTTTGCACCAAGATCTAAATACTCTGAATTTTTGGGATGCCTTCTAACTAAAGTTGACTCATCTCCAGTCCCATCATTATCAAGATTCATATTGCAAAACAAAGATTTAATAGGGGACACATCAATAACTTCTAGATCTTCATATTTATTCTCATAAAAAAATTCCGGCTTAGCAGCCATCTTATTAACTAAGATGGCCTACTTATCCGAAACTTCTGCTATTAATTTTTCGAGATGAGCAATCTAAGATTTCAAACCATAAAATTCCTTAGACATATCATCAAGTTCTTTATTCATATAACCCATAAAGATTTTTTGTTCCTTAAGCTCATTTCTAAAGAAATCATTATGCTCAAATTGTAAAGTCATAAAACTCCTGACGTTGCTTTCGATCTCTTCTAACCTTTTAAGGTGAAGATCACCAGATCTAGGTAGAGCCATCAAGGCGGGCAAGCAAGTAATCCAACGCAGAAGCAAACAAGAAGCGAGCGAGAAAGAGGCGAACAGAAAAGAGAGGATGAATAAAACGGCAAGGGTGAAGTGGGGGAGAGGAAAACGAGTGGCAAATGGCAAATGATGTAATGCGAGGGATAAGGGTTTGTGATGGGTACTTGGTATGTTGACTTTTGCGTAGACTCCCTGACAATGGCGCCAGAAATCCTTCTTGCTACCTCTTGAGAATTGCGTTGGTTTTCCATTGAAGAGGAAAGCGTGATGCAGCAAAGTAGCGTAAGTATTTCCCTCAGTTTTTGAGAACCAAGGTATCAATCCAGTAGGAGGCTATGCTTGAGTCCCTCACACCTACACAAACAAATAAGAACCTCGCAACCAACGCGATAAAGGGGTTGTCAATCCCTTCACGGTCACTTACGAGAGTGAGATCTGATAGATGTGATAAGATAATATTTTTGGTATTTTTATGATAAAGAGAAATAAAGATGCAAAGTAAAATAAAAAGGCAATAGAAATAGCTAAGTGTTGGAAGATTAATATGATGGAGAATAGACCCGGGGGTCATAGGTTTCACTAGTGGCTTCTCTCAAGCGCATAAGTATTACGGTGGGTGAAGAAATTACTGTCGAGCAATTGATAGAATTGAGCATAGTTATGAGAATATCTAGGTATGGTCATGTATATAGGCATCACGTCCGTGACAAGTAGACCGACTCCTGCCTGCATCTACTACTATTACTCCACACATCGACCGCTATCCAGCATGCATCTAGAGTATTAAGTTCATAAGAACAGAGTAATGCTTTAAGCAAGATGACATGATGTAGAGGGATAAACTCATGCAATATGATATAAACCCCATCTTGTTATCCTCGATGGCAACAATACAATATGTGCCTTGCTGCCCCTGCTGTCACTGGGAAAGGACACCGCAAGATTGAACCAAAAGCTAAGCACTTCTCCCATTGCAAGAAAGATCAATCTAGTAGGCCAAACCAAACTGATAATTCGAAGAGACTTGCAAAGATAACCAATCATACAGGAAAGAATTCAGAGAAGATTCAAATATTGTTCATAGATAATCTTGATCACAAACCCACAATTCATCAGTCCCGACAAACACACCGCAAAAGAAGATTACATCAAATAGATCTCCAAGAGAATCCATGAGAACTTTGTATTGAGATCCAAAGAGAGAGGAGAAGCCATCTAGCTAATAACTATGGACCCGAAGGTCTGAGGTAAACTACTCACACATCATCGGAGAGGCTATGGTGTTGATGTAGAAGCCCTCCGTGATCAATGCCCCCTCCGGCAGGACGCCAGAAAAGGCCCCAAGATGGGATCTCACGGGTACAGAAGGTTGCGGCGGTGGAATTAGGTTTACGTGGATGCCTTTGATGGTTTGGGGGTACGAAGATTTATATAGGAGGAAGAAGTACGTCGGTGGAGCAACGTGGGCCCCATGAGGGTGGAGGGCACGCTTGGGGGAGGTGGGCACCCCCCCTACCTTGTGCTCTCCTCTTTGATTTCTTTACGTAGACTCCAAGTCCTCTGGATCATGTTTGTTCCAAAAATCACGCTCCCGATGGTTTCGTTCCGTTTGGACTCCATTTGATATTCTTTTTCTGCGAAACTCTGAAATAGGCAAAAAAACAATAATTTGGGCTGGGCCGCCGGTTAATAGGTTAGTCCCAAAAATGATATTTAAGTGTATAAATAAGCCCATTGAACTTCCAAAACAGAATATATAATAGCATGGAACAAACAATATTATAGATACGTTGGAGACGTATCAAGCATCCCCAAGCTTAATTCCTGCTCGTCCTCGAGTAGGTAAATGATAAAAACAGAATTTTTGATGTGGAATGCTTCTTGGCATACTTCTTAACGTAAATCTTTTATTGTGGCATGAATATCTAGGTTCGAAAGATTCAAGATAAAAGTTTAATGTTGACATAAAAACAATAATACTTCAACATGCTAACCAAGCAATTATGTCTTATCAAAATAACATAGCCAAAGAAAGCTTATCCCTACAAAATCATATACTTAGGCTATGTTTCAATATTGTCACACAAACATTCTCATCATGCATAACCCCGATGACAAGCCGAGCCATTGGTTCATACTTTTAACGCACTTCAGCCTTTTCAACTCTTACGCAATACATGAGCGCAAGCCATGGAGATAGCACTATGGGTGGAGTAAAGTATAATGATGTGGGTTATGAGAGAAGACAAAAAAGGTAGAAAGTCTCACATTGACGCGGCGAATCTATACGCTATGGAGATGCCCATCAATTGGTGTCAATGAGAGGAGTAGGGATTGCCATGCAACCGATAAACTAGAGCTATAAATATATGAAATCTCAACAAAAGAAACTAAGAGGGTGTGCATCCAACTTGCTTGCTCATGAAGACCTAGGGCATTTTGAGGAAGCCCATCATTGGAATATACAAGCCAAGTTCTATAATGAAAAATTCCCACTATTATATGAAAGTGACAACATAGGAGACTCTCTATCATGAAAATCATGGTGCTACTTTGAAGCACAAGTGTGGAAAAGGATAGTAACATTGTCCCTTCTCTCTTTTTCTCTCATTTTTTGTGGGCCTTCTCTTTTTTTTCCTTTGGCCCTTTTTTTATATTTAGTCCGGAATCTCATCCCGACTTGTGGGGGAATCATAGTCTACATCATCCTTTCCTCACATGGGAAAATGCTCTAATAATGATGATCATCAGACTTTTATTACTTACAACTCAACAATTACAACTCAATACTTAGAACAAGATATGACTCTATGTGAATGCCTCCGGCGGTGTATCGGGATATGCAATGAATAAAGAGTGACATGTATGAAAAAATTATGAATAGTGGCTTTACCACAAAATACTATGTCAACTACATGATCATGCAAAGCAATATGACAATGATGAAACGTGTCATGATAAACGGAACGGTGGAAAGTTTCATGGCAATATATCTCAGAATGGCTATGGAAATGCCATAATAGGTAGGTATGGTGGATGTTTTAAGGAAGATATAAAGAGGCTTATGTGTGATAGAGCGTATCATATCACGGGGTTTGGATGCACCGGCGAAGTTTGCACCAACTCTCAATATGAGAAAGGGCAATGCGCGGTACCGTAGAGGCTAGAAAATTGTGGAAGGTTGAGAGTGCGTATAATCCATGGACTCACATTAGTCATAAAGAACTCATATACTTATTGCAAAAGTTTATTATCCCTCGAAGTAAAGTACTACTACGCATGCCCCTAGAGGGATAGATTGGTAGGAAAAGACCATCGGTCGTCCCCGACCGCCACTCATAAGGAAAGTAATAAAAGAACACCTATGTGTCAAAATTGTTACACAACTTTTACCATACGTGCATGCTACGGGACTTGCCAACTTTAACACAAGTATTTCTCAATTTCACAATTACTCAACTAGCACACTCTAATATTACCACCTTTATATCTCAAAACACTTATCAAGTATCTAACTTCTCATGATATTTAATGGACTCAATATGGGAGATTAGTTTCATGATTAGAGCCAATTACCATGCTGTTTAAGACTCTCAAAATAATATAAGTGAAGCATGAGAGTTCAAAAATTTCTATAAAATATAACCACCGCCGTGCTCTAAAAGATATAAGTGAAGTAATACAGTAAAACTATATAGCTCGAAGGATATAAGTGAAGCACATAGAGTATTCTAAGAAATTCCGAATCATGTGTGTCTCTCTCAAAAGGTGTGTACAGCAAGGATGAATGTGGAAAACTAACAAATAAAGACTCAAATCATACAAGATGCTCCAAGAAAAACACATATCTTGGGGTGAATAAAAATATAGCTCCAAGTAAATTTACCGATGGATAAGGACGAAAGAGGGGATGCCTTTCGGGGCATCCCCAAGCTTTGGCTTTTTGGTGTCCTTGGATTACCTTGGGGTGCCATGGGCATCCCCAAGCTTAGGGTCTTGCCACTCCTTGTTCCATACTCCATCAAATCTTTACCCAAAACTTGAAAACTTCACAACACAAAACTTAACAGTAAATCTCGTGAGCTCCGTTAGCGAAAGAAAACAAAACACCACTTCAAGGTACTGTATTGAACTCATTATTTATTTATATTGGTGTTAAACCTACTGTATTCCAACTTCTCTATGGTTTATAAGCTCTTTTACTAGCCATAGATTCATCAAAATAAGCAAACAACACACGCAAAACAGAATCTGTCAAAAATAGAACAGTCTGTAGTAATCTGTAACTAAAGCAAACTTTTGGAACTCTAAAAATTCTGCCAAAATAGGACGACCTTAATAATTTGTTTATTGATCTGCTGAAATTGGAATCAATTTTATATCACGTTCTGGTAATTTTTAACAATTTTTTCGTGAACAGAAATTTTCTGGAATTCAAGTAACTATCACCCAAGAAGATCCTATAGGTTTAACTTGGCACAAACACTAATTAAAACATAAAAACAAATCTAACCAGAGGCTAGATCAAAGATTTATTCCTAAACAGAAGGAAAAAGCAAAAAAAACTAAAAATAAAATTGGGTTGCCTCCCAACAAGCGCTATCGTTTAACGCCTCTAGCTAGGCATAAAAACACGGATAAATCTAGGTATTGCCATCTTTGGTAGGCAATCCATAAGTGGCTCTCATAATAGATTCATGTGGAAATTTAATTTTCTTTCTAGGGAAGTGTCACTGGTAAAAAAAGGGCCTATAGTCCCGGTTCGTAAGGGCCTTTAGTCCCGGTTCCGGAACCGGGACTAAAGTGTCGGTACTAATACCTCCCCCCTTTAGTCCCGGTTCAATCCAGAACCGGGACTAAAGGCCCTCCACGTGGGCAGTGCGCAGAGCCCAGTCAGGAGACCCTTTGGTCCCGGTTGGTGGCACCAAGCAGGACCAATAGGCATCCACGCGTCAGCACTTCTGTGGCTGGGGTTTTTGTTTTTTTTGAAAGGGGGGGGGTTGGGGGTTTTGCGGGGTTAATTTAGGTGTTTCATATATTGTGTTAGCTAGTTATAATTAATAGAGAGAAGTGTCCTCTCTTATGTCCGTGCTTGGTCGACGCTACATACTATACATACGTATATAGAGAGGACTAGACACGCTAGCCAGCTACTAAGCAAACGAAGGAAACAAAAGATCGCCATGAACATATATGCATATATATACAGAGAGAAGTGATATCGACCACCTCTCCTTCTCTGAGAGATTGGTCGAACAACAAGTTCTCGTATATCTATCTGACACTACCGGCTACATATATACAATAATTATCTCTTACAAATATAATCATACGGACTCAGGGTCCACATAGAATTCTCCGTCTTCAGGGATCACGTGGTCAAGAAAGAATGCCGCCAATTCCTCTTGAATTGCTCGCATGCGAGCTGGTGCTAGGAGTTCATCCCGCTTCCGAAACATCTAATTTGAAGAGGGGGGTCAATACATATATATATATAAATGAATGAAACTCAACACAAATGATGGTAATAAAATAAAATTGTGAATGTTGTTATTTACGTACTTCATATTGTTCGTTAGAGTACCCGCCCCGCTCACAGGTCGTGTGGCGGATGGACTCGCAGATGTAGTATCCACAGAAATCATTCCCTTGTTCCTGCCACAACCACTTTACAAGAAATAGAGGTCAACCAAACTGATAAGCAAGAATGCTAAATGGTATTGATGAAACTAGCGCTTGAATCACTAGGAGATGCGCGGAACATGCTACTATAGTACTTACTTTCGGGTGTCTAAATTCCAGCTCCTTCGGCAGTCCCGGAACTATTTTGGTGAATTTTCTCCAAACCCTGCCGGACAAAGAAAACAATTACTTGATATCAGGAAATGAACAAAGTTGCTGATATGGTGGATAATGATCGATTTAACTTACTTCTTGAGGATTTCAGTCATGTCCGCATACTCCTTGGGATCTTTTCGTTTAGAGTCCAAGACGGTTACTACTCCCTGCTCAAGCTTAATCTCTAGGAGAATATAGTGGTAACTGCACGCACATGCATAACTCATCAATTACATTACTATAACCTTGACTAATATATAAGGGAAACCGAATACGCACAAGACAGTAACACTCACCTGAAGTTGTAAGGAAAGAGTATTATATCTTTGTTTTGATTTATTACGAACGATCGTAGCAAGCTGGCCTCGGTAGCTGCGGCATGAAGTTTAACCTGAGTTGCATCTATGAGATATGTGTTAATGAACCCAATATCACCGACTTGTCTTTTCTTCAATTCGGCGATCTTCAATCTGCATAATATAGTGAGGATGATTATAAATACATGCAATGAAAGAGCTAAGCTATATAGAGAAACTTAATGACAGAAGTAGTACTACTTACAGACAGTAGCAGGCGACCGTTGTTTTATCGAGGGCCAATTGATTGAAAAACTGAAAGAACTCCTCAAATGGAACAGGCAACAGATCAATTCCAACGAGGTCATGCTCCGGTTTAAGTCTCGCATACAAAGTACTCCTCCCCCCAGAGTCTCTGCAGATTTTCAAGTACCAATCATGCAATCTTCGCATCATCGTTGATAGAGATCTTTCATCTTTGACGAGAGGCTTCCCGTACTCGTATCTTTGTATCTGCACCTCCATGGGTTCATAATGTACTTCGTCGGGCAGGTAATCTGCAAGATTGCTATAACCGGGCACCATCCTCGGATCATTATCGACGTTGTGGCTAGGCACCTTGAGCGGGGGGCACGATTGCTTCGCTTGTTCGCCGAGCTGGGCAATTTGTTTCCCAGCTCGTCGTTCTTTCAGCCTTTGATCACTGACAGTACTTCCCGACCGCTCCGCTTCGGCAAATTCCTTTCCAATAATGTGGTCGTAGTTTCCTTTCGGCGGATCAGACTTCTGTGGTTTTGTCAGGGCAGCCAGAGTGCGCTTCACTTTCACCTGATCTACCTTCTCCTCCGGAGGTGGATGTTTCTTTGCTTTCACCCCTTCAAAGAAGTTCCTCACTTCTTCTCGCGCGATCTCGGCGTTCTCCTCCGGGTCCTCTCATATGGTAACTTCTCTGGAGTCTTCAGAGAAGGACCGAATCTGTATGTCCTCCCGCCTCTAGTTGTACTGCTAGACGCCGACCGAGCAGACGGAGCGGTTGTCTTCTTTACTTGCTTAAGCGGCGGAGGAGAAGGACTACGACGCGCCGGAGCAGCTGGAGCGGCGGCAGGTCTCTTCCGCCCTTGCTGACGAGGCGGAGAAGGAGGAGGCTGGCTGCTCGGGCGCGTTGGCGCAGGTGGAGAAGGAGGCGGAGTGCCGCCACGCGCCGGAGAAGGAGCCGGCCGAGGGCCCTGATCGTCACTCACCGGAGGAGGAGGCGGTGGAGGCGGAGTGCCCTGACTCGCCGGAGGAGGAGGAGGAGGCGGTGGCGTCCAGTTCGGAAGGTTGATGAGCTCCTTCCGCCATAGGCATGGAGTCTTCAGAGCAGACCCCAGCCGAGTCTCCCCTTCACCGGTAGGGTGGTCAAGCTGGAGGTCCTCAAATCCCTCCGTTATCTCATCCACCATCACCCTAGCATATCCTTCTGGAATCGGCCGGCAGTGAAAAGTTGCGCCGGGTTTAGTAGGATAAACAGAGCCAACAGCCGCCTTGACCTTCAAATTCATCCATTGTGTCATAAGGTGGCAGTTTTGAGATTCCGTTATAGCATCCACGGGATAGCTGGCAGCAGCCGTCAAGGCATGCTCCAGCTGAAGCAGCTCGGTGGAAGCCACGCTGCTTCTGCGCTGAGATGGCGGGGTAGCTTCGGGGGAGGCTTTGGCAGTACGTTTTCTGCGATTTGCTTCTCGTTCCTCTATCACGTCTACCCTTGCTTGTAGCACCTGTATTTGGGTCTGCTGCACTTTTTTCCTCCTCTCATGGGATTTGTAACCGCCTGCGTCCGGAAACCCAACCTTCCACGGAATGGATCCTGGCGTGCCTCGTGTCCGTCCAGGGTGCTCAGGATTCCCGAGGGCCATTGTGAGCTCGTCGTTCTCTCTGTCTGGAAAGAACGTCCCTTCCTGCGCTGCTTCGATATACTGCTTAAGCTTACTGACTGGTATGTCCATTTGATCATTCGTCCAAATGCACTTCCCTGTTACAGGGTCCAGTGTTCCGCCAGCCCCGAAGAACCAAGTCCGGCAACGGTCTGGCCAGTTAATTGTCTCTGGTTCGATCCCTTTATGAACCAGATCATTCTCAGTCTTGGACCACTTAGGCCGGGCTACGAGGTAGCCACCTGACCCCGTGCGATGGTGAAGCTTCTTCTTCGCAGCATTTTGCTTGTTTGTCGCCGACATCTTCTTACTCTTTTCTGATGTCTTGTGGGCCACAAATGCGGGCCGGTGATCTCTGATATTCTCATATCTGCCCTTGAATTCTGGTGTCTCATGATTTTCGACAAACTTATTCAGCTCTTTCTTCCACCTCCTGAATAGTTCTGCCATCCTCTTCAGAGCAAAAGACTTGATTAATTTCTCTTTAGCTGGGTTCTCTGGATAATCCTCAGGAGGTAGGGTGAAATTTGACTTCAGCTCAGTCCAAAGATCATTTTTCTGCCTATCATTGACATAAGACACCTCAGGGTCTTCTGTAGCCGGCTTAAACCATTGCTGGATGCTTATCGGGATCTTGTCCCTAACCAGAACCCCGCACTGAGCAACAAATGCGCTCTTTGTCCGGAGGGGTTCAATAGGTTGGCCGTCGGGCGCGATTGCTATGATCTCAAACTTTTCATCCGAGCTCAACTTTTTCTTCGGGCCTCGTCTCTTTACCGAAGTTGTGCTCGATTCAGAGGGCTAGAAAAAAGAACAAAGACTTAATTAATATGTGTACATACCAAAACAATGAATGCATCAATCAGCTAGTCAGCATAGGCTTAACTAATATATATACCTGGCCGGACTCGGTTCGGTCACCGGAGCCGTCATCACAGTCTCCTTCTTGCACCAGCATTGGGTCACCGGAGGCGTCCTCATGTTCTTCTTCTTGCACCGGCATTAGGTCACCGTAGCCAGCTTGTTCACCCTCTCCTTCCAGACCATCGGTTTCGTTGAGAAACAACGAGATGGCATCACTTCCTTCTGCGATTATGTCCCTCAACAACGCTTCTTTTGTTGCTTCGTCTAGGGCGGTGTCCATAGTTTCTACAAATATTTACAACATGGCAATTATTATTCAAACATGACAGATGGATATATTAGTGCCAAACATAGAACTAGCTACCTAATCATAGTAAGCTATCGGGAGGGGGTATATATCGACAACGAGGACACTACATCTATGTCCCTCGACGACCCTCGTTCCCGATAAAAAAAAGAGGAAGAAGAAGAAAAATAAGAGGAGAAGAAAGAATAGAGGAGAAGAACCCTCGACCCCTAGACGACCCTCTTCTTCCTCTCATATTCGAGAGGATCGCCGAGGGGTCGGGAGGTTGCCTAGTGTCAAAGGATTCAACAAAACCATGTCTTCATCATTAGGCGAAAGTAACATGTGCATGATGGTACGAAGCTCTTCAAAGTTGTTCTGGAACGGAGTCCCAGATAGGATAATTCACTTTTTGGTACAAAGTTCAGAAAGAGCCTTCCGAATATCGCTATTTGGAAGGCCTTTGCTGAATTCATACCAAAAGGCAGATTATTCTATCCGGGACTCCATTCCAAAACAACTTTGCAGAACTTCGTACCAACATGCCCTGGTTACTTCCGGCTAATGATGAAGGCATGGATTTCTCCAATACTTTGACACTAGGAAACCTCTCTCGACCCCTCGGCGATCCTCGACCCCTCGAACCCTCGATGACCCTGGAACCCTCGACCCCTAGACGACCCTCTTCTTCCTCTCATGTTCGAGAGGATCGCCGAGGGGTCGGGAGGTTGCCTAGTGTCAAAGGATTCAACAAAACCA
>NC_053022.1:510643768-510662035 GCF_003073215.2 Triticum urartu | reverse complement strand
GAGGAAACCCTAAATAGAAAGTATCATCGGTGTGAGATACATGTGGCCATCGGTGTCGGACACTACATCCACGTCCCACAATTGGCGCGGGCTTCGATGCCCACGTCACTTGTGGGATGTGGATGTAGTGTCTGACACCGACGGCCACATGTATCTCACACCCACGATACTTGCTATTTAGGGTTTCCTCTACCGCTCGGTGACCCTCGACGACCCTCGTTCCCGATAAAAAAAAGAGGAAGAAGAAAAAAAAGAGGAAAAGAAAGAATAGAGGAGTTCTTACTCCTCTATTCTTTCTTCTCCTCTTTTTTTCTTCTTCCTCTTCTTTTTTTATCCTTGAAGCGTTGTCGAGGCCACCCCAAACCCTAGAGAAGCAGCGTTGAGGCCACCTCAAACCCTAGAGAAGCAGCGTCGAGGCCACTAATTAATATTAGTTCTACGTTTGCCACTAATATATCCATCTGTCATGTTTGAATAATAATTGCCATGCTATCAATATTTGTAGAAACTATGGACACCGCCCGAGATGAAGTACAAGAAGAGTTGTTGGGGGACATAATCGCACGAGGAAGTGATGCCGTCTGCTCGTTGTTTCTCAACGACACCGATGGTCTGGAAGCAGCTGTCTATGATTATGATAGCTCCGGTGACCTAATGCCGGTGCAAGAAGGAGACCGTGAGGACGGCTCCGGTGACCCAATGCCGGTGCAAGAAGGAGACCGTGATGACGTCTCCGGTGACCGAACCGAGTCCGGCCAGGTATATATATTAGTTAAGCTTCTGCTGACTAGCTAATTGATGCATTCATTGTTTTGGTATGTACACATATTAATTAAGTCTTTGTTCTTTTTTCTAGCCCTCTGGATCGAGCACAACTTCGGTAAAGAGACGAGGCCCGAAGAAAAAGTTGAGCTCGGATGAAAAGTTTGAGATCATAGCAATCGCGCCCGACGGCCAACCGATTGAACCCCTCCGGACAAAGAGCGCATTTGTTGCTCAGTGCGGGGTTTTGGTTAGGGACAAGATCCCAATCAGCATCCAGCCATTGTTTAAGCCGGCTACAGAAGACCCTGAGGTGTCTTATGTCAATGATATGCAGAAAAATGATCTTTGGACTGAGCTGAAGTCAAATTTCACCCTACCGCCAGAGGATAATCCAGAGAAGCCAGTTAAAGAGCAATTAATCAAGTCTTTTGCTCTTAAGAGGATGGCAGAACTATTCAGGAGGTGGAAGAAAGATCTGAATAAGTTTGTCGAAAATAATGAGACACCAGAATTCAAGGGCAGATATGAGAAGATCAGAGATCACTGGCCTGCATTTGTGGCCCACAAGACATCGGAAAAGAGTAAGAAGATGTCGGCGACAAACAAGCAAAATGCTGCGAAGAAGAAGCATCACCATCGCACGGGGTCAGGTGGCTACCTCGTAGCCCGGCCTAAGTGGGCCAAGACTTGTTGGAAATATGCCCTAGAGGCAATAATAAATTGGTTATTATTATATTTCCTTGTTCATGATAATCGTTTATTATCCATGCTAGAATTGTATTGATAGGAAACTCAGATACATGTGTGGATACATAGACAACATCATGTCCCTAGTAAGCCTCTAGTTGACTAGCTCGTTGATCAATAGATGGTTACGGTTTCCTGACCATGGACATTGGATGTCTTTGATAACGGGATCACATCATTAGGAGAATGATGTGATGGACAAGACCCAATCCTAAGCCTAGCACAAGATCATGTAGTTCGTATGCTAAAGCTTTTCTAATGCCAAGTATCATTTCCTTAGACCATGAGATTGTGCAACTCCCGGATACCGTAGGAGTGCTTTGGGTGTGCCAAACGTCACAACGTAACTGGGTGGCTATAAAGGTACACTACAGGTATCTTCGAAAGTGTCTGTTGGGTTGGCACGAATCGAGACTGGGATTTGTCACTCCGTGTAAACAGAGAGGTATCTCTGGGCCCACTCGGTAGGACATCATCATAATGTGCACAATGTGATCAAGGAGTTGATCACGGGATGATGTGTTACGGAACGAGTAAAGAGACTTGCCGGTAACGAGATTGAACAAGGTATCGAGATACCGACGATCAAATCTCGGGCAAGTATCGTACCGCTAGACAAAGGGAATTGTATACGGGATTGATTGGATCCGCGACATCGTGGTTCATCCGATGAGATCATCGTGGAACATGTGGGAGCCAATATGGGTATCCAGATCCCGCTGTTGGTTATTGACTGGGGAGTTATCTCGGTCATGTCTGCATGTTTCCCGAACCCGTAGGGTCTACACACTTAAGGTTCGATGACGCTAGGGTGATAGGGAATAGATATACGTGGTTATCGAATGTTGTTTGGAGTCCCGGATGAGATCCCGGACATCACGAGGAGTTCCGGAATGGTCCGGAGGTAAAGATTTATATATGGGAAGTCCTGTTTTGGTCACCGGAAAGGTTTCGGTTGCTATCGGTAATGTACCGGGAGCACCGGGAGGGTCCCGGGGGTCCACCAAGTGGGGCCACCGGCCCCAGAGGGCAGCATGGGCCAAGTGTGGGAGGGGACCAGCCCCAGATGGTCTGGTGCGCCCCCCACAAGGGCCCAAGGTGCCTAGGGTTTAGGGAGGGGGCGCCTCCACCTTACTTGGTGGGCAAGTCTCCCCCTCTTCCCCCCCTTGGCCGCCGCCCAGATGGGCTTTGGGGCTGCCGCACCCCTTGGGGTGGGAACCCTAGAGGGGGCGCAGCCCCCTCCCTCTCCCCTATATATAGTTGAGGTCTTTGGGGCTGCCAACATTTGAGTTTTGACCTCTTCCCTGGCGCAGCCCTATCTTTCTCCCTCCTCGTCTCTTGCGGTGCTTGGCGAAGCCCTGCTGGAGTACCACGCTCCTCCACCACCACCACGCCGTCGTGCTGCTGCTGGATGGAGTCTTCCCCAACCTCTCCTTCTCCCCTTGCTGGATCAAGGTGTAGGAGACGTCACCGGGCTGTAGGTGTATTGAACACGGAGGTGCCGTCCGTTCGGCACTAGGATCATCGGTGATTTGGATCACGACGAGTACGACTCCATCAACCCCGTTCAATTGAACGCTTCCGCTTAGAGATCTACAAGGGTATGTAGATGCACTCTCCTTCCCCTCGTTGCTAGATTACTCCATAGATTGATCTTGGTGATGCGTAGAAAATTTTGAATTTCTGCTACGTTCCCCAACAGTGGCATCATGAGCTAGGTCTATGCGTAGTTACTATGCACGAGTAGAACACAAAGTAGTTGTGGGCGTCGATATTGTCAATTATCTTACCGTTACTAGTCTTATCTTGATTCGGCGGCATCGTGGGATGAAGCGGCCCGGACCAACCTTACACGTACGCTTACGTGAGACCGGTTCCACCGACTGACATGCACTAGTTGCATAAGGTGGCTGGCGGGTGTCTGTCTCTCCCACTTTAGTCGGATCGGATTCGATGAAAAGGGTCCTTATGAAGGGTAAATAGATATTGGCATATCACGTTGTGGTTTTCGCGTAGGTAAGAAACGTTCTTGCTAGAAACCTATAGCAGCCACGTAAAAACTTGCAACAACAATTAGAGGACGTCTAACTTGTTTTTGCAGCATATGCCTTGTGATGTGATATGGCCAAAGGATGTGATGAATGATATATATGTGATGTATGAGATCATGTTCTTGTAATAGGAATCACGACTTGCATGTCGATGAGTATGACAACCAGCAGGAGCCATAGGAGTTGTCTTTATTTTTTGTATGACCTGCGTGTCATTGAGAAACGCCATGTAAATTACTTTACTTTATTGCTAAACGTGTTAGCCATAGTAGTAGAAGTAATAGTTGGCGAGCAACTTCATGGAGACACGATGATGGAGATCATGATGATGGAGATCATGGTGTCATGCCGGTGACAAGATGATCATGGAGCCCCAAGATGGAGATAAAAGGAGCTATATGATATTGGCCATATCATGTCACTATTATTTGATTGCATGTGATGTTTATCATGTTTTTGCATCTTGTTTACTTAGAATGACGGTAGTAAATAAGATGATCCCTCATAATGATTTCAAGAAAGTGTTCCCCCTAACTGTGCACCGTTGCGACAGTTCGTTGTTTCGAAGCACCACGTGATGATCGGGTGTGATAGATTCCAACGTTCACATACAACGGGTGTAAGACAGATTTACACATGCAAACACTTAGGTTGACTTGACGAGCCTAGCATGTACAGACATGGCCTCGGAACACAGAAGACCGAAAGGTCGAACATGAGTCATATAGAAGATACGATCAACATGAAGATGTTCACCGATGTTGACTAGTTCGTCTCACGTGATGATCGGACACGGCCTAGTTGACTCGGATCATGTAATCACTTAGATGACTAGAGGGGTGTCTATCTGAGTGGGAGTTCATGAGATGAACTTAATTATCCTGAACATAGTCAAAAGGTCTTCGAAAATTATGTCGAGGCTCGCGCTTCAGTTCTACTGTTTAGATATATTCCTGGAGAAAATTTAGTTGAAAGTTGATAGTAGCAATTATGCGGACTAGGTCCGTAAACTGAGGATTGTCCTCATTGCTTCATAGAAGGCTTATGTCCTTAATGCACCGCTCAGTGTGTTGAACCTCGAACGTTGTCTATGGATGTTGCGAACATCTGACATACACATTTTAATAACTACGTGATAGTTCAGTTAAACGGCTTAGAGTTGAGGCACCGAAGACATTTTTGAAACGTCGCGAAACATATGAGATGTTTCGAGGGATGAAATTGGGATTTCAGGCTCGTGCCCACATCAAGAGGTATAAGACCTCCGACGATTTTCTTAGCCTGCAAACAAAGGGAGAAAAGCTCAATTGTTGAGCTTGTGCTCAGATTGTCTGAGTACAACAATCGCTTGAATCGAGTGGGAGTTGATCTTCCAGATGAAATAGTGATGGTTCTCCGAAGTCATTACCACCAAGCTGCTTGAGCTTCGTGATGAACTATAATATATCAGGGACATATATGATGATCCTTGAGATATTCGCGATGTTTGACACCACAAAAGTAGAAATCAAGAAGGAGCATCAATTGTTGATGGTTGGTGAAACCACTAGTTTCAAGAAGGGCAAGGGCAAGAAGGGATACTTCATGAAACGGCAAATCAGCTGCTGCTCTAGTGAAGAAACCCAAGGTTGAACCCAAACCCGAGACTAAGTGCTTCTGTAATAAGGGGAACAGCCACTGGAGCAGAATTACCCTAGATACTTGGTAGATGAGAAGGCTGGCAAGGTCGATAGAAGTATATTGGATATACATTATGTTAATGTGATGTGTACTTTACTAGTACTCCTAGTAGCACCAGGGTATTAGATACCGGTTCGGTTGCTAAGTGTTAGTAACTCAAAATAAAAGCTACGGAATAAACGGAGACTAGCTGAAGTTGAGCTGACGATATGTGTTGGAAGTGTTTCCAAGGTTGATATGATCAAGCATCGCATGCTCCTCTACCAATCGAGATTAGTGTTAAACCTAAATAATTGTTATTTGGTGTTTGCGTTGAGCATAGACATGATTGGATTATGTCTATCGCAATGCGGTTATTCATTTAAAGAGAATAATAGTTACTCTGTTTATTTGAATAATACCTTCAATGGTCTTGCACCTAAAATGAATGGTTTATTGAATCTCGATCGTAGTGATACACATGTTCATGCCAAAAGATATAAGATAGTAATGATAGTACCACCTACTTGTGGCACTGCCACGTAAGTCATATCGGTATAAAACGCATGAAGAAGCTCCATGTTGATGGATCTTTGGGCTCACTTGTTTTGAAAAGTTTGAGACATGCGAACCATGTCTATTGGTGTATATGCATGAAGAAACTCCATGCAAATGGACCGTTTGGACTCACTTGATTTTGAATCACTTGAGAACATGCAAATCATACCACATGGGCAAGATGACTGAAAGCCTTGTTTTCAGTAAAATGGAACTAGAAAGCAACTTGTTGGAAGTAATACATTTTGATGTGTGCAGTCCAATGAGTGCTGAGGCGTGTAGTGGATATCGTTATGTTCTTACTTCACAGATGATTTGAGTAGATGTTGAGTATATTTACTTGATGAATCACGAGTCTGAATTATTGAAAGGTTCAAGTAATTTTAGGGTGAAGTTGAAAGATCGTCGTGACAAGAGGATAAAAGATCTATGATATGATCATAGAGATGAATATCTGAATTACGAGTTTGGCACAGAATTAAGACATTATGGAAATTGTTTCACAACTAATACAGCCTAGAACACCATAGTGTGATGGTGTGTCCGAACATCATAACTGCACCCTATTGGATATGATGCATACCATGATGTCTCTTATCAAATTACCACGATAGTTTATGGGTTAGGCATTAGAGACAACCACATTCACTTTAAATAGGGCACCACGTAATTCCGATGAGATGACACCGTATGAACTATGGTTTAGAGAAACCTAAGCTGTCATTTCTTAGAAGTTTGGGGCTGCGATGCTTATCTGAAAAAGTTTCAGGCTGATAAGCTCGAACCCAAAGCGGATAAATGCATCTTCATAGGACACCCAAAACAGTTGGGTATACCTCCTGTCTCAGATCCAAAAGCAATAAGGGATTGTTTCTAGAATCGGGTCATTTCTCGAGGAAAAGTTTCTCTCGAAAGAATTGAGTGGGAGGATGGTGGAGACTTGATGAGGTTATTGAACCGTCTCTTCAACTAGTGTGTGGCAGGGCACAAGAGTTGTTCCTGTGGCACCTACACCAATTGAAGTGGAAGCTTATGATAGTGATCATGAAACTTCAGATCAAGTCACTACCAAACCTCGTGGGATGACAAGGATGCGTACTACTTCAGAGTGGTACGTAATCCTGTCTTGGAAGTCATGTTGCTAGACAACAATGAACCTACAAGCTATGGAGAAGCGATGGTGGGCCCGGATTCCGATAAATGGCTCGAGGCCATAAAATCCGAGAGAGGATCCATGTATGAAAACAATGTGTAGACTTTGGCAGAACAGCTCGATGGTCGTAAGGCTGTTGAGTGCAGATGGATTTTAAAAGGAAGACGGACAATGATGGTAGGTATCACCATTAAGAAAGCTCGACTTGTCGTTAAGATGTTTTTTGACAAGTTCAAGGAGTTGACTGCGATGAGACTTTCTCACTCGTAGCGATGCTAAGAGTCTGTTGGAATAATATTAGCAATTACTGCATTATTTGTGAAATCTTGCAGATAGGATGCCAAAAACCATTGTTTCCTCGACGATTTTTGAGGAAAGGTTGTATGTGATACAACCGGAAGGTTTTGTCAATCCTGAAAGATGCTAATAAGTATGCAAAGCTCCAGCAATCCTTCTAAGGACTGGAGTAAGCATCTCGGAGTTGGAATGTATGCTTTGATAAGATGATCAAAGTTTTGGGTGTATACAAAGTTTATGAGAAACTTGTATTTCCAAAGAAGTGAGTGGGAGCACTATAGAATTTCTGATGAATATATGTTGTTGACATATTGTTGATCAGAAATGATGTAGAATTTCTGGAAAGCATGCAGAGTTATTTGAAAAGTGTTTTTCAATGGAAAACCTGGATTAGGCTACTTGAGTATTGAGCATTAAGATCTATAAGGATAGATCAAAACGCTTAATAGTACTTTCAAATGAGCACATACCTTGACATGATCTTGAAGGTGTTCAAGATGGATCAGTCAAAGAAGGAGTTCTTGCCTGAGTTGTAAGGTGTGAACATTGAGTAAGACTCGAAACCTGACCGCGGCAGAATAGAGAGAAAGGACGAAGGTCGTCCCCTATGCTTTAGACGTAGGCTCTACAGTATGCTATGCTGTGTACCGCACCTGAAATGTGCCATGCCATGAGTCAGTCAAGGGGTACAAGAGTGATCCAAGAATGGATCACAGGACAGCGGTCAAAGTTACCCTTAGTAACTAGTGGACTAAGGAATTTTTCTCGATTATGGAGGTGGTAAAAGAGTTCGTCGTAAAGGGTTACGCCGATGCAAACTTTGACACTAATCCAGATTATTCTGAGTAGTAAACTGGATTCGTATAGTAGAACAGTTATTTGGAATAGCTCCAAATGTAGCGTAGTAGTTGCATCTACAAGATGACATAAGAAATTTGCGAAGTACATACGGATCTGAAAGATTCAGACCCGTTGACTATAACATCTCTCACAAGCATAACATGATCAAACCCAGAACTCATCGAGTGTTAATCACATGGTAATGTGAACTAGATTATTGACTCTAGTAAACTCTTTGGGTGTTAGTCACATGGGGATGTGACCTTGAGTGTTAATCACATATCGATGTGAACTGGATTATTGACTCTAGTGCAAGTGGGAGACTGTTGGAAATATGCCCTAGAGGCAATAATAAATTGGTTATTATTATATTTCCTTGTTCATGATAATCGTTTATTATCCATGCTAGAATTGTATTGATAGGAAACTCAGATACATGTGTGGATACATAGACAACACCATGTCCCTAGTAAGCCTCTAGTTGACTAGCTCGTTGATCAATAGATGGTTACGGTTTCCTGACCATGGACATTGGATGTCATTGATAACGGGATCACATCATTAGGAGAATGATGTGATGGACAAGACCCAATCCTAAGCCTAGCACAAGATCATGTAGTTCGTATGCTAAAGCTTTTCTAATGTCAAGTATCATTTCCTTAGACCATGAGATTGTGCAACTCCCGGATACCGTAGGAGTGCTTTGGGTGTGCCAAACGTCACAACGTAACTGGGTGGCTATAAAGTTACACTACAGGTATCTCCGAAAGTGTCTGTTGGGTTGGCACGAATCGAGACTGGGATTTGTCACTCCGTGTAAACGGAGAGGTATCTCTGGGCCCACTCGGTAGGACATCATCATAATGTGCACAATGTGATCAAGGAGTTGATCACGGGATGATGTGTTACGAAACGAGTAAAGAGACTTGCCGGTAACGAGATTGAACAAGGTATCGGGATACCGACGATCGAATCTCGGGCAAGTATCGTACCGCTAGACAAAGGGAATTGTATACGGGATTGATTAAGTCCTTGACATCGTGGTTCATCCGATGAGATCATCGTGGAACATGTGGGAGCCAACATGGGTATCCAGATCCCGCTGTTGGTTATTGACCGGAGAGTCATCTCGGTCAGTCATGTCTGCATGTCTCTCGAACCCGTAGGGTCTACACACTTAAGGTTCGGTGACGCTAGGGTTATAGAGATATTAGTATGCGGTAACCCGAAAGTTGTTCGGAGTCCCGAATGAGATCCCGGACGTCACGAGGAGTTCTGGAATGGTCCGGAGGTAAAGATTTATATATGGGAAGTCTTGTTTTGGTCGCCGAAAAATTTCGCGCATTATCGGTATTGTACCGGGAGTGCCGAAAGGGGTCCGGGGGTCCACCAAGGGGGTCCACCTGCCCCGGGGGGCCACATGGGCTGTAGGGGTGTGCGCCTTGACCTATATGGGCCAAGGGCACCAGCCCCAAGAGGCCCATGCGCCAAGAGATAAGGGAAAGAAAGAGTCCTAAAGGGGGAAGGCACCTCCTAGGTGCCTTGGGGAGGATGGACTCCTCCCTGGCCGCACCCTTCCTTGGAGGAAGGGCCAAGGCTGCGCCCCCCTCTCCCTTGGCCCTATATATAGTGGGGGGAAGGGAGGGCAGCCACACCTAAGCCCTGGCGCCTCCCTCTCCCTCCCATGACACATCTCCCTCCTCCCGCAGCGCTTGGCGAAGGCCTGTTGGAATCCCGCTACTTCCACCACCACGCCGTCGTGCTGGATCTCCATCAACCTCTCCTCCCCCCCCTTGCTGGATCAAGAAGGAGGAGACGTCGCTGCTCCGTACGTGTGTTGAACACGGAGGTGCCGTCCGTTCGGCGCTAGGATCATCGGTGATTTGGATCACGACGAGTACGACTCCATCAACCCCGCTCTCTTGAACGCTTCCGCGCGCGATCTACAAGGGTATGTAGATCCACTCCTCCCTCGTTGCTAGATGACTCCATAGATAGATCTTGGTGACACGTAGGAAAATTTTGAATTATTGCTACGTTCCCCAATAGTCACGGCCAGTTTGACAAAAGGCCGCATGCGATACAGACTCTTTCATAAAGAACAGCCATTGTTTTGCGCTGGGGACTGTTCTCTCTCTCAAGTGCTCGGCCAGCTCACCGTCGACCAGGGCCCATACACATCTTGCCACCGTGCAGTCAAGTGAGGAATGCCTCCATGAGTCAGCCGCTCTACAAAGACCACAGGAGCTTGTGGTGGACATTTTTCTGTGAGCTCTGACATCCCCTGTCGGGAGAGACTGTTTTGCTAGGAGCCATAGGAACATTTTAATTTTACCTGGGGCTGGAGTTTGCCATAATTCCTTCCATGAGGATCGATCACGATCGATACTAGATGATCCGGCGTCCCCCTCCAGCCATGCTTCGCGTCTCTTCTTTGTTTCCACCAGCATCCTGTAGCAAGACTTGACAGAGAACCGCCCACTCCTCTCGAAGTGCCACGCCCAGAAGTACTGAATGGCTCTGGTGCAGATAGGGATTGCTCGGATCGCCGGAACATCAATGGACAGGAAGACTGAAGAAATCACCTCCATATTCCATGTGGTCGTAGTGTGATCAATAAGTTCTGACACATACACCGGAGGGTTTTGGCTGATGCATCCATAGGGGCGTAACATTTCATCACGGGGGATCCAGTTATCCGTCCAAATCTGTGTCGTGGCTTCGTCGCCTATGCGCCTGATTAAACCCTGCAGTAGGACATCCTGTCCTTCAATGATGGAACGCCAAACCTGGCTAGGTCTGCTTCCAAGCTAAGCTTCCAGAATGCTTCTGACTGGGTAGTACACCGCTTTTAAAATTCTGCCACTCAAAGAATCAGGAGCTTGTAGTAATCTCCATGCCTGCTTCGCCAGAAGAGCCAAATTGAACAGTTCAAAATCGTTGAACCCCAAACCTCCCATACTCTTTGGTTGTGTCATGGCCTCCCATGGGACCCAACGTGGTTTGCATCGACCCTCTTTGCTGCCCCACCAGAATTTTCTTATAAGCATGTTCAAATGTTCACACAGACCCCTTGGCAGTTTAAAGCACAACATGGAAAACACTGGAACAGCCTGAGCAACTGCCTTGACCAAGACTTCCTTCCCTGCTGCAGACATTGTATGCTCAATCTACCCCTAAACTTTGCTCCACAAATAATCCTTAAGATAGTTGGAAGCACCATTCTTTGAAGAACCAACATTAGTTGGCATCCCCAAGTACTTCTCATTGAGGGTTTCATTAGGTACCTGCAACACCCCTTTAATCTCTTCCTTGACATTGTTTGGACAACCCCTGCTGAAGAATATCGATGACTTCCCATAGTTAATTCTCTGACCGGAAGCTTGACAATAGTTATTCAACATCTGGTTCACCTCTCTAGCCCCATCACCACTCGCCTTAAAGAACAGCAGGCTATCGTCAGCAAATAATAAATGGTTAACCGGTGGTGCCGTAGGTGCCACCTTCAACCCGCTCAAGCTGGACGACTCATCAATAGATTTTAGGAGGCACGAAAGGCCCTCTGCTGCAATTAGGAAAAGGTATGGTGAGATTGGGTCTCCCTATCGAATTCCTCTTGAAGGAATGAACTCATCAAGTTTCTTGCCATTAAAAAGAACTGAGAATTTAATAGTCCTTACCAAGCCCATCACAATATTCACCCATCCCTACGAGAAGCCTAGTTTTAACATTATTGCTTGTAGATAATCCCACTCCACACTAGTAGAAAACATGGCTTTGGTCCAGGCCGGGTCAGCCCATTAGTCCCGGTTCAGTCCAGAACCGGGACCAATGTGGGCATTGGTCCCGGTTCGTGAGCCCAGGGGGCCGGCCGGGCCACGTGGGCCATTGGTCCCGGTTCATCTGGACCTTTTGGTCCCGGTTGGTGGGATGAACCGGGACCAATGGCCTCGCTCCTGGCCCACCACCATTGGTCCCGGTTGGTGGCTTGAACCAGGACCAAAGGCTCCCCTTTAGTCCCGGCTCATGTCACCAACCGGGACCAATGAGGTGCCTATATATACCCCTCGCTCGCGAGTAGAGCACCCCAGTGCTCTGTTTTTCTCTGGCCGAGGGGGAGAGGGCTTGGTGGTGCTCTAGCTCACCTCCTATGCACACAAGGTGTTCGATGGAATGCCCGAGCCATACTACTTAAGCTTTCTCCTCTGCAAGCTCGACCTCCAAGCTCCATTTTCCATAATATTTGTCTAGGTTTAGCGGTCCGTCACGCCCTGTCCCCGTCTTCACCGCCGTCGATCACCCGCGCCGAGCTCATCGCCGGCACCACCGTGGTGAGCCTCTTGTTCTTATCTTCTTTCTGAAAGGAAAAATATTCTTACTTGTATGTTTACATAGATACTTGTATTATTTTCTTACTTTTATTATTGCATCTTATATAGTGCAATGGTTTTGGTATCCGCCCCCGTCGGCCCTCGTCCTGTCTATGATTCGGATGTGGTATATATATTATCTTTATAACTATTGGTTCATTTATTGTTTATGAAAATTATGCCGACCAACGTGACATAGATTTTATTTATGTAGGATGTATGTGAATCGGAAATGCCAACCGACCCTATTGTCGAGAGGTTAAATTTAGTTGAAGAAGAAAACAATTTGTTGAAGGAAAAAATAAAAAAATTGAGGAGGAGAAGATGATATTGGAGTTGCATGTTGCGGATGTCGTCGATGATCACAAGATCAAGATGGATGCAATGCGCTTGAAGATTAGAAAATATGCCATTCATACCAAGGCTTGGTATCATTATGCCATTGGATCAATTGTTACCTTGGTTGCGATTATGATCGCATTTGTTTTCGCATTGAAATGTTTTACATAGTTTCAATGTATGGTTTAATTAATTAGATGCTCTGGAGAGCTATATGTTGTTAGATGAGAACTATGTATGCACTTTGGTTTTAATGTGATGATGAACTTCTATTAATTTGGACATAATTATATATAATGCACGCAGATGAACCGGCAATGGATGTACGGTGACAGACACACCTGCGAGTACATTAAGGGCGTGCATGAGTTTCTCGATGCGGCTGAGGCAAACAAGCAGAATGGTTTTATGTGTTGTCCATGCACTGAATGTGGGAATATACGAGGTCTTACTCTAACCGGAAAATCCTTCACTCCCACCTGCTTTACAAGGGTTTCATGCCACACTATAATGTTTGGACGAGGCACGGAGAAATAGGGGTTATGATGGAAGACAACGAAGAAGAAGAGTACGATGACAACTATGTGCCCCCTGAATACGGTGATGCTGCAACGGGGGGAGCTGGTGAAGATCAAGAGGAACCAGACGATGTGTCCAATGATGCTGCAACGGGTGAAGCTGCTGAAGATCAAGAGGAACCAGACGATGTTCCCGATGATGATGATCTCCGCCGGGTCATTGTCGATGCAAGGACGCAATGCGAAAGTCAAAAGGAGAAGCTGAAGTTTGATCGCATGTTAGAGGATCACAAAAAAGGGTTATACCCCAATTGCGAAGATGGCAACACAAAGCTCGGTACCGTACTGGAATTGCTGCAGTGGAAGGCAGAGAATGCTGTGGCTGACAAAGGATTTGAGAAGCTACTGAAAATATTGAAGAAGAAGCTTCCAAAGGATAACGAATTGCCCGACAGTACATACGCAGCAAAGAAGGTTGTATGCCCTCTAGGATTGGAGGTGGAGAAGATACATGCATGCCCTAATGACTGCATCCTCTACTGTGGTGCATACAAGGATCTGAACGCATGCCCGGTATGCAGTGCATTATGGTATAAGATCAGACGAGATGACCCTGGTGATGTTGACGGCGAGCCCCCCAGGAAGAGGGTTTCTGCGAAGGTGATGTGGTATGCTCCTATAATACCACGTTGAAACGTCTGTTCAGAAATGAAGAGCATGCCAAGTTGATGCGATGGCACAGTGAGAACCGAAAGAAAGATGGGAAGTTGAGAGCACCCGCTGATGGGTCGCAGTGGAGAAAAATCGAGAGAAAGTACTGGGATGAGTTTGCAAAGGACCCAAGGAATGTATGGTTTACTTTAAGCGCGGATGGCATTAATCCTTTCGGGGAGAAGAGCAGCAATCACAGCACCTGGCCCGTGACTCTATGTATGTATAACCTCCCTCCTTGGATGTGCATGAAGCGGAAGTTCATTATGATGCCAGTTCTCATCCAAGGCCCTAAGCAACCCGGCAACGAAATTGATGTGTACCTAAGGCCATTAGTTGAAGAACTTTTACAGCTGTGGAATGGAAACGGTGTATGTATGTGGGATGAGCACAGACAGGAGGAATTTAACCTTAAGGCGTTGCTGTTCGTGACCATCAACGATTGGCCCGCTCTCAGTAACCTTTCAGGACAGACAAACAAAGGATACCACGCATGCATGCACTATTTAGATGACACTGAAAGTATATACCTGGACAAATGCAGGAAGAATGTGTACCTGGGCCATCGTCGATTTCTTCCGACCAACCATCAATGTCGAAAGAAAGGCAAGCATTTCAAAGGTGAGGCAGATCACCGGAAGAAGCCCGCCATGCGTACCGGTGATCACGTACTTGCTATGGTCAATGATTTACACTACGTAATCTTTGGAAAGGGTCCCGGTGGACTAGCTGTTCCGAATGACGCTGAGGGACACGCACCCATGTGGAAGAAGAAATCTATATTTTGGGACCTACCCTACTAGAAAGACCTAGAGGTCCGCTCCTCGATCGACGTGATGCACGAGACGAAGAACCTTTGCGTGAACCTGCTAGGCTTCTTGGGCGTGTATGGGAAGACAAAAGATACACCTGAGGCACGGGAGGACCTGCAACATTTGCACGAAAAAGATGGCATGCCTCCGAAGCAGTATAAAGGTCCTGCCAGCTACGCTCTTACGAAAGAAGAGAAAGAAATCTTCTTTGAATGCCTGCTCAGTATGAAGGTCACGACTGGCTTCTCGTCGAATATAAAGGGAATAATAAATATGCCAGAGAAAAAGTTTCAGAACCTAAAGTCTCATGACTGCCACGTGATTATGATGCAACTACTTCCGGTTGCATTGAGGGGGCTTCTACCGGAAAACGTCTGATTAGCCATTGTGAAGCTATGTGCATTCCTCAATGCAATCTCTCAGAAGGTGATCGATCCAGAAATCGTACCAAGGCTAAGGAGTGATGTGGCGCAATGTCTTGTCAGTTTCGAGCTGGTGTTCCCACCATCCTTCTTCAATATCATGACGCACGTCCTAGTTCATCTAGTCGACGAGATTGTCATCCCGGGGCCCGTATTTCTACACAATATGTTCCCCTTTGAGAGGTTCATGGGAGTCCTAAAGAAATATGTCCGTAACCGCGCTAGGCCAGAAGGAAGCATCTCCATGGGCCATCAAACAGAGGATGTTATCGGGTTTTGTGTTGACTTCATTCCTGGCCTTAAGAAGATAGGTCTCCCTAAATCGCGGTATGAGGGGAGACTGACTGGAAAAGGCACTCTTGGAAGTGACTCAATAATATGCAGGGACGGATATTCTTGGTCTCAAGCACACTACACAGTTCTACAGAACTCTACCTTGGTGACCCCGTATGTCGATGAACACAAGAACAGTCTGCGCTCCAAACACCCGGAGCAGTGCGACGACTGGATTACATGTGAACACATCAGGACTTTTAGCAGTTGGTTGGAAACACGTCTCAGAGGTGACAACACTGTTTGTGATGAGTTGTACTTGTTGTCCAGGGGACCATCTTTGACTGTATTGACTTACAAAGGATACGAGATAAATGGGAATACATTTTACACGATCGCCCAAGATCAAAAGAGCACCAACCAAAACAGCGGTGTCCGCTTTGATGCAGCAACCGAGAGCGGAAAGGACACATATTATGGTTACATAGTGGACATATGGGAACTTGACTACGGACCTGATTTTAAGGTCCCTTTGTTTAAGTGCAAATGGGTCAATCTGTTAGGCGGCGGGGTACAAGTAGACCCATAGTACGGAATGACAACAGTGGATCTGAAAAATCTTGGGTACACTGACGAACCGTTCGTCCTAGCCAATGATGTGGCATAGGTTATCTATGTGAAGGACATGTCTACCAAACCGAGAAAAAGAAAAGATAAGGAAGCGAATACATCATACGATGAGCCAAAGCGCCACATAGTTCTTTCAGGAAAAAGGGACATCCTGGGAGTGGACGGCAAGACAGACATGTATGAAGATTATGAAAAGTTTCATGAAATTCCTCCCTTCAATGTCAAGGCTGACCCAAGCATCCTGATAAACAATGAAGATTATCCATGGTTACGGCGCAATAAGCAAATGACACAAGCGAAGAAAAAGTGAAGACTTTCTCCCGCAACTATTATGATGATACCATG
Organism: Triticum urartu; assembly: GCF_003073215.2. NCBI lineage: Eukaryota > Viridiplantae > Streptophyta > Magnoliopsida > Poales > Poaceae > Triticum > Triticum urartu. Next base: position 510,645,545 of record NC_053022.1, on the reverse strand, counting down.
CCAACTTTGTAACACACGAACATGCTACCATTGTCCGTTTTGTACATGCACATGCTATGTGGGTGAAATTATGATACCATGCCAACTTTCAACTTTTTTAGAGTTCATTTGAAATGCTTTCATGTCTTATGGTTCGGCCCTCGTAATACCATGACCATTAGTCCCTAGCCCATGCCAACTTCCAACTTTCAACTTTCTAAAACTAATGGCACTAACAGAAAGTTTATAATTTTGCTCCTCACCCCTGGCCCATGACCATTAGTCCCGGTTTGTGCCACAAACCGGGACTAAAGGGTTGGTCCTCGTTGTGGGCAGAGTTTAGTCCCACCTCGCCAACTGAAGGGGGCTCACACCGGTTTATAAGCCCTTCCCTCTCTGCCTTGTTGAGCTCCTCTCAAAGTGAAAATAGATGCCCTAATAGAGAAAAGTTTAACCTAAATTCATAGTGAATTTCTTTGAAATTCATAGAAATTTACTAGGAATTTAGGTTGAACTTTCTCTATAAGCGCATCTATTCTCATTTTTTAGTAAGTTAATCACAAACTTGTGATTCAAACAATTTTCAAAGAATTCAAATTTTAACTATTCAAATTTGAAAACTAATGGCACTAACAGAAAGTTTATAATTTTTCTAAAACTAATGGCACTAATAGGAAGTTTATAATTTTGCTAACCTAAAAGCAAACAGAATTAAAAATTAAAGCAAAAAACAAAAGAAAATAAATAATGCAAAAAACAAATCAAAAAAACAGGAAAAAACTATTTTTATAGTAAAGTTAATCATAAAATAAAATAAATAAAGCAACAAAGAAAACAAAAAAACTAAAAAAGTGTTTTCAAATTTGAAAACTAATGTCACTAACAGAAAGTTTATAATTTTTCTAAAACTAAAAGCAAAAAGAATAAAAAAATAAAGCAAAAACAAAAGAAAATAAATAATGCAGAAAACAAAACAAAAAAACTGGAAAAAACAGCAACAATAAGTATTTTGTTGTAAGTAGAAACAAAATAAAATAAATAAAGCAACAAAGAAAACAAAAAAAGTGTTTTCAAATTTGAAAACTAATGGCATTAACAAAAAGTTTATAATTTTTCTAAAACTAAAAGCATAAAGAATTAAAAAATAAAGCAAAAAACAAAAGAAAATAAATAAAGCAACAAAAAACAAAAAAAATGCCACCTACTGGGCCCCCACGGCCCGAATACGACTAGAAACCCATCCAAGGGCCAGAATTCAGGCCCGCAGGAGGCCCAGTAGGCCCACAGGCATAGCAGTGACAATTAGGCCTGTAAGCCTGCAATGGAAAGGAGCTCGAGAGGGGTGCGGCAGTGGGGCTTATAAACCACTGCGCACCCCTCTCAACTAGCAAGGTGGGACTAAACTTTCGACGCAGCAGCCGCACAAGGCCTTTGGTCTCGGTTGGTGGCACCAACCGGGACTAAAGGTGGCATTAGTCCCGGTTGGTTTCACGAACCGGGACCAATGCTCTTGCTATATATACAGCACTTAGCAGTTTTAGACCAAATCACCCACTTCTCCCCCGACGCCCCCTGCTCCTCCTCGTCGCCGTCGCCGCCCAACGCCCCTGCTCCTCCTCATCGCCATCGCCACCGACGCCGTCAGGATACTCGCCTTCGCCGTCGCTGCCGCCACCGACGCCGTCAGGCTGATCGCCTTCGCCGTCGCCGCTGCCCCCTGTGAGCACAGCCCCTCCCGTCCCGCGCCCCTGCGCCCCTGTCCTGCGCGGCCGCCGCGCCGCCGCCCCTGCCGTGCGCC